>NC_141819.1:1393234-1433234 GCF_982586985.1 Callionymus lyra
GATAAACAGTTAAGTTAGTTATAGTAGCTAAGATAAACAGTTAAGTTAGTTATAGCAGCTAAGATAAACAGTTAAGTTAGTTATAGCAGCTAAAGATAAACAGTTAAGTTAGTTATAGCAGCTAAAGATAAACAGTTAAGTTAGTTATAGCAGCTAAAGATAAACAGTTAAGTTAGTTATAGCAGCTAAAGATAAACAGTTAGGTTAGTTATAGCAGCTAAAGATAAACAGTTAAGTTAGTTATAGCAGCTAAAGATAAACAGTTAGGTTAGTTATAGCAGCTAAGATAAACAGTTAAGTTAGTTATAGCAGCTAGAGATAAACAGTTAGGTTAGTTATAGCAGCTAAAGATAAACAGTTAAGTTAGTTATAGCAGCTAAAGATAAACAGTTAAGTTAGTTATAGCAGCTAAAGATAAACAGTTAAGTTAGTTATAGCAGCTAAGATAAACAGTTAAGTTAGTTATAGCAGCTAAAGATGAACAGTCAGGTTAGTTATAGCAGCTAAAGATAAACAGTTAAGTTAGTTATAGCAGCTAAAGATAAACAGTTAGGTTAGTTATAGCAGCTAAAGATAAACAGTTAAGTTAGTTATAGCAGCTAAAGATAAACAGTTAAGTTAGTTATAGCAGCTAAAGATAAACAGTTAGGTTAGTTATAGCAGCTAAAGATAAACAGTTAGGTTAGTTATAGCAGCTAAAGATAAACAGTTAAGTTAGTTATAGCAGCTAAGATAAACAGTTAAGTTAGTTATAGCAGCTAAAGATAAACAGTTAAGTTAGTTATAGCAGCTAAAGATAAACAGTTAGGTTAGTTATAGCAGCTAAGATAAACAGTTAAGTTAGTTATAGCAGCTAAAGATAAACAGTTAAGTTAGTTATAGCAGCTAAGATAAACAGTTAAGTTAGTTATAGCAGCTAAGATAAACAGTTTTGTTAGTTATAGCAGCTAAAGATAAACAGTTAAGTTAGTTATAGCAGCTAAAGATAAACAGTTAAGTTAGTTATAGGCTTTATGGAAAAGTAAGGTTTTAAGATTGTTTTTAAACATAGAGAGGGTGTCTGCCCTCCGGACTGAAGCCGGTAGTTTGTTCCACAGCAGAGGGGCTTGAAAACTGAAGGCCCTGGCTCCAAATCTACATTTAGAGATTTGTGGTATAACTAATAGATCAGAGTTTAGGGATCGTAAGGTCCTTGAGGGTTGGTAAGTTTGGATTAAATCTTTAATGTATGTTGGTGCTAGACCATGTAAGGCTTTATAGGTTAGGAGAAGGATTTTAAATTGTATTCTAAATTCTACAGGAAGCCAATGTAAGGAAGACAGTACAGGTGTGTTCGCGCCTCTTAGTCTTAGTCAGGACACGAGCTGCAGATGAATGAGGTGAAGATTCTGAGAGACTTTTTAGAACATCCTGACAGAAGAGAGTTACAATAGTCCAGCCTGGAGGTAACAAAAGCATGGATGAGCTTCTCAGCAGCATCTAAAGGAAGGAAATGCTAATTTTTGAAATGTTACGAAGGTGGAAGTAAGCAGTCCGTGAGATTTGTTTTATGTGTGAGTTAAATGATAAGTCCTCGTCAAAGCATACACCCAGATTCTTTACAGAGGTGCTAGTAGCAGGAGCAAGTCCATTTTGTAAAGATCATTAGTTAATGATTGTCTGAGATGTTGCGATCAACTAGTAAAACCTCAGTCTTTTCCGAGTTCAGTAGGAGGACGTTTTTGAGTGTCTTCTGATCAAGCCTAGTGGGAGCATATAGATATTGAATAGTATTGGACCAAGAACAGAACCTTGTGGGACACCATAGCTGACCTTAGTGTGTGTCGATGAGAGGTGGTTGACATGTACATAGTGCGTTCTATCCGACAGGTAAGATTTAAACCAGTCAAGAGCAATTCCACGAATGTCTAAATGGTTTTCTAGCCTCTGTAGAAGGATTTGGTGTCGACAGTGTCAAATGCACTGAGATCTAGAAGAACAAGAACTGAAACATGGACCTGATCAGAGGCCATCAGTAGGTCGTTACTTACTTTTACCAGGGCGGTCTCTGTGCTGTGGTGTTCCCTAAAACCAGACTGAAACACCTCAAATTGATCATTGTCCTGGAGATAATCACAGAGCTGACTCGTGACCACTTTCTCCAGAAGTTTTGAAATGAATACTAGATTAGAGATAGAACTGTAGTTAGTGAGAACCTCTGGATCAAGAGATAGGCCTGTAGTTAGTGAGAACCTCTGGATCAAGAGATATAACTATAGTTAGTGAGAACCTCTGGATCAAGAGATAGAACTATAGTTAGTGAGAACCTCTGGATCAAGAGATAGAACTATAGTTAGTAAGAACCTCTGGATCAAGAGATAGAACTATAGTTAGTGAGAACCTCTGGATCAAGAGATAGAACTATAGTTAGTGAGAACCTCTGGATCAAGAGATATAACTATAGTTAGTGAGAACCTCTGGATCAAGAGATAGAACTATAGTTAGTGAGAACCTCTGGATCAAGAGATAGAACTATAGTTAGTGAGAACCTCTGGATCAAGAGATAGAACTATAGTTAGTGAGAACCTCTGGATCAAGAGATAGAACTAAAGTTAGTGAGAACCTCTGGATCAAGAGATAGAACTATAGTTAGTGAGAACCTCTGGATCAAGAGATAGAACTATAGTTAGTGAGAACCTCTGGATCAAGAGATAGAACTATAGTTAGTGAGAACCTCTGGATCAAGAGATAGAACTATAGTTAGTGAGAACCTCTGGATCAAGAGATAGAACTATAGTTAGTGAGAACCTCTGGATCAAGAGATAGAACTATAGTTAGTGAGAACCTCTGGATCAAGAGATAGAACTATAGTTAGTGAGAACCTCTGGATCAAGAGATAGAACTATAGTTAGTGAGAACCTCTTGATCAAGAGATAGAACTATAGTTAGTGAGAACCTCTGGATCAAGAGATATAACTATAGTTAGTGAGAACCTCTGGATCAAGAGATAGAACTATAGTTAGTGAGGACCTCTGGATCAAGAGATAGAACTATAGTTAGTGAGAACCTCTGGATCAAGAGATAGAACTATAGTTAGTGAGAACCTCTGGATCAAGAGATAGAACTATAGTTAGTGAGGACCTCTGGATCAAGAGATAGAACTATAGTTAGTGAGAACCTCTGGATCAAGAGATAGAACTATAGTTAGTGAGAACCTCTGGATCAAGAGATAGAACTATAGTTAGTGAGAACCTCTGGATCAAGAGATAGAACTATAGTTAGTGAGGACCTCTGGATCAAGAGATAGAACTATAGTTAGTGAGAACCTCTGGATCAAGAGATAGAACTATAGTTAGTGAGAACCTCTGGATCAAGAGATAGAACTATAGTTAGTGAGAAACTCTGGATGTTGGTTTTTTAAGCAGAGGTTTAATTACTGCAACTTTAAAAATCTGAGGCACATAGCCTGATGTTATTGACAAGTTAAGTTAAGTATGAAAGTGTTAAGTAAGGGGAACAGTTCTTTAAGTAGTCATGTGGGAATAGGATCGAGAAGAAGACAAGTTGTGGACTTTGAGGAGGAAACGACCCGGGACAGCTGTCGAGGACTCACTGGTAGAAAGATGGACTGTAGGACTGATGGACTGATGGACCGATGGACCGATGGACCGATGGACCGATGGACCGATGGACCGATGGTCTGATGGACTGATGGACTGATGGTCTGATGGACTGATGGTCTGATGGTCTGATGGACTGATGGACTGATGGTCTGCTGGACTGATGGACTGATGGACTGATGGACTGATGGTCTGATGGACTGATGGACTGATGGACTGATGGACTGATGGTCTGATGGACTGATGGTCTGACGGACTGATGGACTGATGGTCTGATGGACTGATGGACTGATGGACTGATGGACTGATGGACTGACGGACTGACGGACTGATGGTCTGATGGACTGATGGACTGATGGACTGATGGACTGATGGACTGATGGACTGATGGACTGATGGACTGATGGACTGATGGACTGATGGACTGATGGACTGATGGACTGATGGTCTGATGGACTGATGGTCTGATGGACTGATGGACTGATGGACTGATGGACTGATGGACTGATGGACTGATGGACTGATGGACTGATGGTCCGATGGACCGATGGACCGATGGACCGATGGAATGATGGACCGATGGACCGATGGACCGATGGACCGATGGACCGATGGACCGATGGTCCGATGGACTGATGGACTGATGGTCTGATGGACTGATGGACTGATGGTCTGCTGGACTGATGGACTGATGGACTGATGGACTGATGGTCTGATGGACTGATGGTCTGATGGTCTGATGGACTGATGGACTGATGGTCTGCTGGACTGATGGACTGATGGACTGATGGACTGATGGTCTGATGGACTGATGGACTGATGGACTGATGGACTGATGGTCTGATGGACTGATGGTCTGACGGACTGATGGACTGATGGTCTGATGGACTGATGGACTGATGGACTGATGGACTGATGGACTGACGGACTGATGGACTGATGGTCTGATGGACTGATGGACTGATGGACTGATGGTCTGATGGTCTGATGGACTGATGGACTGATGGACTGATGGACTGATGGACTGATGGACTGATGGTCTGATGGACTGATGGACTGATGGACTGATGGACTGATGGTCTGATGGACTGATGGACTGATGGACTGATGGACTGATGGACTGATGGTCTGATGGACTGATGGACTGATGGACTGATGGACTGATGGACTGATGGAATGATGGACTGATGAACTGATGGACTGATGGACTGATGGACTGATGGACTGATGGACTGCTCAATGGACTGATGGACTGATGGTCTGATGGACTGACGGACTGACGGACTGACGGACTGACGGACTGACGGACTGACGGACTGACGGACTGACGGACTGACGGACTGACGGACTGACGGACTGACGGACTGACGGACTGACGGTCTGATGGACTGATGGACTGATGGACTGATGGACTGATGGACTGATGGTCTGATGGACTGATGGACTGATGGACTGATGGACTGATGGAATGATGGACTGATGGACTGATGGACTGATGGACTGATGGACTGATGGTCTGATGGACTGATGGACTGACGGACTGACGGACTGACGGACTGACGGACTGACGGTCTGACGGACTGACGGACTGACGGACTGACGGACTGACGGACTGACGGACTGACGGACTGACGGACTGACGGACTGACGGACTGATGGACTGATGGTCTGATGGACTGATGGACTGATGGACTGATGGACTGACGGACTGACGGACTGACGGACTGACGGACTGACGGACTGACGGACTGACGGACTGACGGTCTGACGGACTGACGGACTGACGGACTGACGGACTGACGGTCTGACGGACTGACGGACTGATGGACTGATGGACTGATGGAATGATGGACTGATGGACTGATGGACTGATGGACTGATGGACTGATGGACTGATGGTCTGATGGACTGATGGACTGATGGACTGATGGACTGATGGAATGATGGACTGATGGATTGATGGACTGATGGACTGATGGACTGATGGACTGATGGTCTGATGGTCTGATGGACTGATGGACTGATGGACTGATGGACTGATGGACTGATGGACTGATGGACTGATGGACTGATGGACTGATGGTCTGATGGACTGATGGTCTGATGGTCTGATGGACTGATGGACTGATGGACTGATGGACTGATGGACTGATGGACTGATGGTCTGATGGACTGATGGACTGATGGACTGATGGACTGATGGTCTGATGGACTGATGGACTGATGGACTGATGGACTGATGGACTGATGGTCTGATGGACTGATGGACTGATGGACTGATGGACTGATGGACTGATGGAATGATGGACTGATGGACTGATGGACTGATGGACTGATGGACTGCTCAATGGACTGATGGACTGATGGTCTGATGGACTGACGGACTGACGGACTGACGGACTGATGGTCTGATGGACTGATGGACTGATGGACTGATGGACTGATGGACTGATGGACTGATGGACTGATGGACTGATGGACTGATGGACTGATGGACTGATGGACTGATGGACTGATGGACTGATGGACTGATGGACTGATGGAATGATGGACTGATGGACTGATGGACTGATGGACTGATGGACTGATGGACTGATGGACTGATGGACTGATGGAATGATGGACTGATGGATTGATGGACTGATGGACTGATGGACTGATGGACTGATGGTCTGATGGTCTGATGGACTGATGGACTGATGGACTGATGGACTGATGGACTGATGGACTGATGGACTGATGGACTGATGGACTGATGGTCTGATGGACTGATGGTCTGATGGTCTGATGGACTGATGGACTGATGGACTGATGGACTGATGGACTGATGGACTGATGGTCTGATGGACTGATGGACTGATGGACTGATGGACTGATGGTCTGATGGACTGATGGACTGATGGACTGATGGACTGATGGACTGATGGTCTGATGGACTGATGGACTGATGGACTGATGGACTGATGGACTGATGGAATGATGGACTGATGGACTGATGGACTGATGGACTGATGGACTGCTCAATGGACTGATGGACTGATGGTCTGATGGACTGACGGACTGACGGACTGACGGACTGATGGTCTGATGGACTGATGGACTGATGGACTGATGGACTGATGGACTGATGGACTGATGGACTGATGGACTGATGGACTGATGGACTGATGGACTGATGGACTGATGGACTGATGGACTGATGGACTGATGGACTGATGGACTGATGGCTCCGTGTCAGCCTGGCTTCAGTACTGAATAAGAACTTGGGGTTATTCTTATTTGCTTCTATAAGTGATGAGTAATATGAGGCTCTGGCTGAAGAGATGTCTTGTATATTTTTAACTTCTCCTGCCAGTCCTGGTAGAATTCATTATGTTTTGATGCCATTTCTTCTCTAGTCGTCTAGAAACCTGTTTTAATTGACGTGTTACTGAGTAAACCAGGGAGCAAGACTACTTCTGTTGACAGTCTTTTGAGTTAGTGGTGGATGAAGTCAAGCGTATTGTGCAACGAGTCTGTAAAACGGCCCACAAAGTTATCAATGTCGGGGTGACTATGGTAGAGTTTCTTGACTCACTGAGGCGTTTTACTGACACTGAGGGAATTATTTCATAAACTTGGTAACAATTCTTTCAGACAGACATCTTTTGAGATCCTGCTCTGTAGACTCGGCTCATTTAAAATGAAGTCAAAGGTTATTAATTGATGGTCAGAAAGAAGTGAATTCTGAGGAGAGACAATAACATTTTTAATTTCAAGTCCGTATGTTAGGACAAGATCTAATGTGAGCTTAAAGCAGTGAGTCGTTCATGAACATACTGAGAGAAATGACTCCAGGATAGAGTTAAACCTGTTATTATTATTATTATTATTATTATTATTATTATTATTATTATTATTATTATTATCATTATTATTATTATTATTATTATTATTATTATTATTATTATTATTATGATTATCATTATCATTATTATCATTATCATTATCATTATTATCATTATCATTATCATTATTATTATTATTATTATTATTATTATTATTATTATTATTATTATATCAACATGGATGTTAAACCAACAATAATCACTTTATCTGATTTAAGCAGCAGCTGCTCAAGAACTCAGACAAGAATTCATAATAAGGTCCAGGAGGACGATAGACTCCAACAAAGAGAAGTGACTGATCTCAAGGTAGTATTAGATATACTGAGTATAATACTTTCAAAAGAGTTGAAATCACAGTGTGGTCTAGTAAAGGTAGTATTAGATACACTAAGTATAATACTTTCAAAAGAGTTGAAATCACAGTGTGGTCTAGTAAAGGTAGTATTAGATATACTAAGTATAATACTTTCAAAAGAGTTGAAATCACAGTGTGGTCTAGTAAAGGTAGTATTAGATATACTAAGTATAATACTTTCAAAAGAGTTGAAATCACAGTGTGGTCTAGTAAAGGTAGTATTAGATATACTAAGTATAATACTTTCAAAAGAGTTGAAATCACAGTGTGGTCTAGTAAAGGTAGTATTAGATACACTAAGTATAATACTTTCAAAAGAGTTGAAATCACAGTGTGGTCTAGTAAAGGTAGTATTAGATACACTAAGTATAATACTTTCAAAAGAGTTGAAATCACAGTGTGGTCTAGTAAAGGTAGTATTAGATACACTAAGTATAATACTTTCAAAAGAGTTGAAATCACAGTGTGGTCTAGTAAAGGTAGTATTAGATACACTAAGTATAATACTTTCAAAAGAGTTGAAATCACAGTGTGGTCTAGTAAAGGTAGTATTAGATACACTAAGTATAATACTTTCAAAAGAGTTGAAATCACAGTGTGGTCTAGTAAAGGTAGTATTAGATATACTAAGTATAATACTTTCAAAAGAGTTGAAATCACAGTGTGGTCTAGTAAAGGTAGTATTAGATATACTAAGTATAATACTTTCAAAAGAGTTGAAATCACAGTGTGGTCTAGTAAAGGTAGTATTAGATACACTAAGTATAATACTTTCAAAAGAGTTGAAATCACAGTGTGGTCTAGTAAAGGTAGTATTAGATATACTGAGTATAATACTTTCAAAAGAGTTGAAATCACAGTGTGGTCTAGTAAAGGTAGTATTAGATACACTAAGTATAATACTTTCAAAAGAGTTGAAATCACAGTGTGGTCTAGTAAAGGTAGTATTAGATATACTAAGTATAATACTTTCAAAAGAGTTGAAATCACAGTGTGGTCTAGTAAAGGTAGTATTAGATATACTAAGTATAATACTTTCAAAAGAGTTGAAATCACAGTGTGGTCTAGTAAAGGTAGTATTAGATATACTAAGTATAATACTTTCAAAAGAGTTGAAATCACAGTGTGGTCTAGTAAAGGTAGTATTAGATACACTAAGTATAATACTTTCAAAAGAGTTGAAATCACAGTGTGGTCTAGTAAAGGTAGTATTAGATACACTAAGTATAATACTTTCAAAAGAGTTGAAATCACAGTGTGGTCTAGTAAAGGTAGTATTAGATATACTAAGTATAATACTTTCAAAAGAGTTGAAATCACAGTGTGGTCTAGTAAAGGTAGTATTAGATATACTAAGTATAATACTTTCAAAAGAGTTGAAATCACAGTGTGGTCTAGTAAAGGTAGTATTAGATACACTAAGTATAATACTTTCAAAAGAGTTGAAATCACAGTGTGGTCTAGTAAAGGTAGTATTAGATATACTAAGTATAATACTTTCAAAAGAGTTGAAATCACAGTGTGGTCTAGTAAAGGTAGTATTAGATATACTAAGTATAATACTTTCAAAAGAGTTGAAATCACAGTGTGGTCTAGTAAAGGTAGTATTAGATATACTAAGTATAATACTTTCAAAAGAGTTGAAATCACAGTGTGGTCTAGTAAAGGTAGTATTAGATACACTAAGTATAATACTTTCAAAAGAGTTGAAATCACAGTGTGGTCTAGTAAAGGTAGTATTAGATACACTAAGTATAATACTTTCAAAAGAGTTGAAATCACAGTGTGGTCTAGTAAAGGTAGTATTAGATACACTAAGTATAATACTTTCAAAAGAGTTGAAATCACAGTGTGGTCTAGTAAAGGTAGTATTAGAAACACTAAGTATAATACTTTCAAAAGAGTTGAAATCACAGTGTGGTCTAGTAAAGGTAGTATTAGATACACTAAGTATAATACTTTCAAAAGAGTTGAAATCACAGTGTGGTCTAGTAAAGGTAGTATTAGATATACTAAGTATAATACTTTCAAAAGAGTTGAAATCACAGTGTGGTCTAGTAAAGGTAGTATTAGATATACTAAGTATAATACTTTCAAAAGAGTTGAAATCACAGTGTGGTCTAGTAAAGGTAGTATTAGATACACTAAGTATAATACTTTCAAAAGAGTTGAAATCACAGTGTGGTCTAGTAAAGGTAGTATTAGATATACTGAGTATAATACTTTCAAAAGAGTTGAAATCACAGTGTGGTCTAGTAAAGGTAGTATTAGATACACTAAGTATAATACTTTCAAAAGAGTTGAAATCACAGTGTGGTCTAGTAAAGGTAGTATTAGATATACTAAGTATAATACTTTCAAAAGAGTTGAAATCACAGTGTGGTCTAGTAAAGGTAGTATTAGATATACTAAGTATAATACTTTCAAAAGAGTTGAAATCACAGTGTGGTCTAGTAAAGGTAGTATTAGATATACTAAGTATAATACTTTCAAAAGAGTTGAAATCACAGTGTGGTCTAGTAAAGGTAGTATTAGATACACTAAGTATAATACTTTCAAAAGAGTTGAAATCACAGTGTGGTCTAGTAAAGGTAGTATTAGATACACTAAGTATAATACTTTCAAAAGAGTTGAAATCACAGTGTGGTCTAGTAAAGGTAGTATTAGATATACTAAGTATAATACTTTCAAAAGAGTTGAAATCACAGTGTGGTCTAGTAAAGGTAGTATTAGATATACTAAGTATAATACTTTCAAAAGAGTTGAAATCACAGTGTGGTCTAGTAAAGGTAGTATTAGATACACTAAGTATAATACTTTCAAAAGAGTTGAAATCACAGTGTGGTCTAGTAAAGGTAGTATTAGATACACTAAGTATAATACTTTCAAAAGAGTTGAAATCACAGTGTGGTCTAGTAAAGGTTGTATTAGATATACTAAGTATAATACTTTCAAAAGAGTTGAAATCACAGTGTGGTCTAGTAAAGGTAGTATTAGATATACTGAGTATAATACTTTCAAAAGAGTTGAAATCACAGTGTGGTCTAGTAAAGGTAGTATTAGATATACTAAGTATAATACTTTCAAAAGAGTTGAAATCACAGTGTGGTCTAGTAAAGGTAGTATTAGATATACTAAGTATAATACTTTCAAAAGAGTTGAAATCACAGTGTGGTCTAGTAAAGGTAGTATTAGATATACTAAGTATAATACTTTCAAAAGAGTTGAAATCACAGTGTGGTCTAGTAAAGGTAGTATTAGATACACTAAGTATAATACTTTCAAAAGAGTTGAAATCACAGTGTGGTCTAGTAAAGGTAGTATTAGATACACTAAGTATAATACTTTCAAAAGAGTTGAAATCACAGTGTGGTCTAGTAAAGGTAGTATTAGATATACTAAGTATAATACTTTCAAAAGAGTTGAAATCACAGTGTGGTCTAGTAAAGGTAGTATTAGATATACTAAGTATAATACTTTCAAAAGAGTTGAAATCACAGTGTGGTCTAGTAAAGGTAGTATTAGATACACTAAGTATAATACTTTCAAAAGAGTTGAAATCACAGTGTGGTCTAGTAAAGGTAGTATTAGATACACTAAGTATAATACTTTCAAAAGAGTTGAAATCACAGTGTGGTCTAGTAAAGGTTGTATTAGATATACTAAGTATAATACTTTCAAAAGAGTTGAAATCACAGTGTGGTCTAGTAAAGGTAGTATTAGATATACTGAGTACAATACTTTCAAAAGAGTTGAAATCACAGTGTGGTCTAGTAAAGGTAGTATTAGATATACTAAGTATAATACTTTCAAAAGAGTTGAAATCACAGTGTGGTCTAGTAAAGGTAGTATTAGATATACTGAGTATAATACTTTCAAAAGAGTTGAAATCACAGTGTGGTCTAGTAAAGGTAGTATTAGATATACTAAGTATAATACTTTCAAAAGAGTTGAAATCACAGTGTGGTCTAGTAAAGGTAGTATTAGATATACTGAGTATAATACTTTCAAAAGAGTTGAAATCACAGTGTGGTCTAGTAAAGGTAGTATTAGATACACTAAGTATAATACTTTCAAAAGAGTTGAAATCACAGTGTGGTCTAGTAAAGGTAGTATTAGATATACTAAGTATAATACTTTCAAAAGAGTTGAAATCACAGTGTGGTCTAGTAAAGGTAGTATTAGATATACTAAGTATAATACTTTCAAAAGAGTTGAAATCACAGTGTGGTCTAGTAAAGGTAGTATTAGATATACTAAGTATAATACTTTCAAAAGAGTTGAAATCACAGTGTGGTCTAGTAAAGGTAGTATTAGATACACTAAGTATAATACTTTCAAAAGAGTTGAAATCACAGTGTGGTCTAGTAAAGGTAGTATTAGATACACTAAGTATAATACTTTCAAAAGAGTTGAAATCACAGTGTGGTCTAGTAAAGGTAGTATTAGATATACTAAGTATAATACTTTCAAAAGAGTTGAAATCACAGTGTGGTCTAGTAAAGGTAGTATTAGATATACTAAGTATAATACTTTCAAAAGAGTTGAAATCACAGTGTGGTCTAGTAAAGGTAGTATTAGATACACTAAGTATAATACTTTCAAAAGAGTTGAAATCACAGTGTGGTCTAGTAAAGGTAGTATTAGATACACTAAGTATAATACTTTCAAAAGAGTTGAAATCACAGTGTGGTCTAGTAAAGGTAGTATTAGATATACTGAGTATAATACTTTCAAAAGAGTTGAAATCACAGTGTGATCTAGTAAAGGTTGAAGACATGAGTTAAAGTTAGTGTGTCTGGTGTTGATTCATTTAAAGATAATCATCTATAGGTTTAAGTTAATAAGTCAATGGTTTTATCTGATATAAGTTCATTAATTAGTGCAGCTTCTGAGGACAGGGATGGATATTCAACAATCACTTAATTCTCCTCTACAATGGTAGTATTTATTTGATTTAGATTTATTTGAATTAGATTTTCTTTAATAGCTCTTCTACTGACATTTTTACTGACATTTTTTCCATGGTCAGGTGTGAAGGATGGTCCTGTGATCTCCTCAGGTCTGAAGGATGGTCCTGTGATCTCCTCAGGTCTGAAGGATGATCCTGTGATCTCCTCAGGTCTGAAGGATGGTCCTGTGATCTCCTCAGGTCTGAAGGATGATCCTGTGATCTCCTCAGGTCTGAAGGATGGTCCTGTGATCTCCTCAGGTCTGAAGGATGATCCTGTGATCTCCTCAGGTCTGAAGGATGATCCTGTGATCTCCTCAGGTGTGAAGGATGATCCTGTGATCTCCTCAGGTGTGAAGGATGGTCCTGTGATCTCCTCAGGTCTGAAGGATGATCCTGTGATCTCCTCAGGTCTGAAGGATGGTCCTGTGATCTCCTCAGGTCTGAAGGATGGTCCTGTGATCTCCTCAGGTGTGAAGGATGATCCTGTGATCTCCTCAGGTCTGAAGGATGGTCCTGTGATCTCCTCAGGTCTGAAGGATGATCCTGTGATCTCCTCAGGTCTGAAGGATGGTCCTGTGATCTCCTCAGGTCTGAAGGATCATCTCTTCTGACTGGTTATCAATGAACGAGCCATCCAATTATCAAGTGTTCAAGTGTAGCTTCTTTCAATATTCAAGTGAAGATGTGAAACCATGTCTGTGGTGAACGTACTGATCATCTCTGCAGCTCCACCACAAACTGAGAATTTAACGATTTCCCCTCAAGGTTCTGTTTCTTCTGTGATTCAGTTCTGACTCAGTCTCACCACAGAGAAGACAACCTTGGACAGTTGAACAAGATCTTCACACTCTTGTTCTTCACACTTTTGTTCTTCACACTCTTGTTCTTCACACTTTTGTTCTTCACACTCTTGTTCTTCACACTTTTGTTTTTTACACTCTTGTTCTTTACACTCTTGTTCTTCACACTCTTGTTCTTCACACTTTTGTTTTTTACACTCTTGTTCTTTACACTCTTGTTCTTTACACTCTTGTTCTTCACACTTTTGTTCTTCACACTCTTGTTCTTCACACTTTTGTTCTTCACACTTTTGTTCTTCACACTCTTGTTCTTCACACTTTTGTTCTTCACACTCTTGTTCTTCACACTTTTGTTTTTTACACTCTTGTTCTTCACACTCTTGTTCTTCACACTTTTGTTCTTCACACTTTTGTTCTTCACACTCTTGTTCTTCACACTCTTGTTCTTCACACTTTTGTTCTTCACACTCTTGTTCTTCACACTTTTGTTTTTTACACTCTTGTTCTTTACACTCTTGTTCTTCACACTTTTGTTCTTCACACTCTTGTTCTTTACACTCTTGTTCTTTACACTCTTGTTCTTCACACTTTTGTTCTTCACACTTTTGTTCTTCACACTCTTGTTCTTCACACTCTTGTTCTTCACACTTTTGTTCTTCACACTCTTGTTCTTCACACTTTTGTTTTTTACACTCTTGTTCTTCACACTCTTGTTCTTCACACTCTTGTTCTTCACACTTTTGTTCTTCACACTCTTGTTCTTCACACTTTTGTTCTTCACACTCTTGTTCTTCACACTTTTGTTCTTCACACTTTTGTTCTTCACACTCTTGTTCTTCACACTTTTGTTCTTCACACTTTTGTTCTTCACACTCTTGTTCTTCACACTCTTGTTCTTCACACTTTTGTTCTTCACACTTTTGTTCTTCACACTTTTGTTCTTCACACTCTTGTTCTTCACACTTTTGTTCTTCACACTTTTGTTCTTCACACTCTTGTTCTTCACACTCTTGTTCTTCACACTCTTGTTCTTCACACTTTTGTTCTTCACACTTTTGTTCTTCACACTCTTGTTCTTCACACTCTTGTTCTTCACACTTTTGTTCTTCACACTTTTGTTCTTCACACTTTTGTTCTTCACACTTTTGTTCTTCACACTCTTGTTCTTCACACTTTTGTTCTTCACACTTTTGTTCTTCACACTCTTGTTCTTCACACTCTTGTTCTTCACACTTTTGTTCTTCACACTTTTGTTCTTCACACTCTTGTTCTTCACACTTTTGTTCTTCACACTCTTGTTCTTCACACTTTTGTTCTTCACACATTTGTTCTTCACACTCTTGTTCTTCACACTTTTGTTCTTCACACTCTTGTTCTTCACACTCTTGTTCTTCACACTTTTGTTCTTCACACTTTTGTTCTTCACACTCTTGTTCTTCACACTTTTGTTCTTCACACTCTTGTTCTTCACACTTTTGTTCTTCACACTTTTGTTCTTCACACTCTTGTTCTTCACACTCTTGTTCTTCACACTTTTGTTCTTCACACTTTTGTTCTTCACACTCTTGTTCTTCACACTCTTGTTCTTCACACTTTTGTTCTTCACACTTTTGTTCTTTACACTCTTGTTCTTTACACTCTTGTTCTTTACACTCTTGTTCTTCACACTTTTGTTCTTCACACTCTTGTTCTTCACACTCTTGTTCTTTACACTCTTGTTCTTTACACTCTTGTTCTTTACACTCTTGTTCTTTACACTCTTGTTCTTTACACTCTTGTTCTTTACACTCTTGTTCTTTACACTCTTGTTCTTTACACTCTTGTTCTTTACACTCTTGTTCTTCACACTCTTGTTCTTCACACTCTTGTTCTTTACACTCTTGTTCTTTACACTCTTGTTCTTCACACTCTTGTTCTTTACACTCTTGTTCTTTACACTCTTGTTCTTCACACTCTTGTTCTTTACACTCTTGTTCTTTACACTCTTGTTCTTCACACTGTTGTTCTTCACACTCTTGTTCTTCACACTCTTGTTCTTCACACTCTTGTTCTTCACACTCTTGTTCTTCACACTCTTGTTCTTCACACTCTTGTTCTTTACACTCTTGTTCTTTACACTCTTGTTCTTTACACTCTTGTTCTTCACACTCTTGTTCTTTACACTCTTGTTCTTTACACTCTTGTTCTTTACACTCTTGTTCTTCACACTCTTGTTCTTCACACTCTTGTTCTTTACACTCTTGTTCTTTACACTCTTGTTCTTTACACTCTTGTTCTTCACACTCTTGTTCTTCACACTCTTGTTCTTTACACTCTTGTTCTTTACACTCTTGTTCTTCACACTCTTGTTCTTCACACTCTTGTTCTTCACACTCTTGTTCTTTACACTCTTGTTCTTTACACTCTTGTTCTTCACACTCTTGTTCTTTACACTCTTGTTCTTTACACTCTTGTTCTTCACACTCTTGTTCTTTACACTCTTGTTCTTTACACTCTTGTTCTTTACACTCTTGTTCTTTACACTCTTGTTCTTCACTCTTGTTCTTTACACTCTTGTTCTTTACACTCTTGTTCTTTACACTCTTGTTCTTTACACTCTTGTTCTTTACACTCTTGTTCTTTACACTCTTGTTCTTCACACTCTTGTTCTTTACACTCTTGTTCTTCACACTCTTGTTCTTTACACTATTGTTCTTTACACTCTTGTTCTTTACACTTTTGTTCTTCACTCTTGTTCTTTACACTCTTGTTCTTCACACTCTTGTTCTTTACACTTTTGTTCTTCACTCTTGTTCTTTACACTATTGTTCTTTACACTCTTGTTCTTTACACTCTTGTTCTTTACACTTTTGTTCTTCACTCTTGTTCTTTACACTCTTGTTCTTCACACTCTTGTTCTTTACACTCTTGTTCTTTACACTCTTGTTCTTTACACTCTTGTTCTTCACTCTTGTTCTTTACACTCTTGTTCTTTACACTCTTGTTCTTTACACTCTTGTTCTTCACACTCTTGTTCTTCACACTCTTGTTCTTCACACTCTTGTTCTTTACACTCTTGTTCTTCACACTCTTGTTCTTCACACTCTTGTTCTTTACACTCTTGTTCTTCACACTCTTGTTCTTTACACTCTTGTTCTTCACACTCTTGTTCTTTACACTCTTGTTCTTTACACTCTTGTTCTTTACACTCTTGTTCTTTACACTCTTGTTCTTTACACTCTTGTTCTTTACACTCTTGTTCTTTACACTCTTGTTCTTCACACTCTTGTTCTTCACACTCTTGTTCTTCACACTCTTGTTCTTTACACTCTTGTTCTTCACACTCTTGTTCTTCACACTCTTGTTCTTTACACTCTTGTTCTTTACACTCTTGTTCTTTACACTCTTGTTCTTCACACTCTTGTTCTTTACACTCTTGTTCTTTACACTCTTGTTCTTTACACTCTTGTTCTTCAAACTCTTGTTCTTCACACTCTTGTTCTTTACACTCTTGTTCTTTACACTCTTGTTCTTTACACTCTTGCTCTTTACACTCTTGTTCTTCACACTCTTGTTCTTCACACTCTTGTTCTTCACACTCTTGTTCTTTACACTCTTGTTCTTCACACTCTTGTTCTTTACACTCTTGTTCTTCACACTCTTGTTCTTTACACTCTTGTTCTTCACACTCTTGTTCTTTACACTCTTGTTCTTTACACTCTTGTTCTTTACACTCTTGTTCTTCACTCTTGTTCTTTACACTCTTGTTCTTTACACTCTTGTTCTTTACACTCTTGTTCTTTACACTCTTGTTCTTCACACTCTTGTTCTTTACACTCTTGTTCTTTACACTCTTGTTCTTCACACTCTTGTTCTTTACACTCTTGTTCTTCACACTCTTGTTCTTTACACTATTGTTCTTTACACTCTTGTTCTTTACACTTTTGTTCTTCACTCTCGTTCTTTACACTCTTGTTCTTTACACTCTTGTTCTTTACACTCTTGTTCTTCACACTCTTGTTCTTCACTCTTGTTCTTTACACTCTTGTTCTTTACACTCTTGTTCTTTACACTCTTGTTCTTCACACTCTTGTTCTTCACACTCTTGTTCTTCACACTCTTGTTCTTTACACTCTTGTTCTTCACACTCTTGTTCTTCACACTCTTGTTCTTTACACTCTTGTTCTTCACACTCTTGTTCTTTACACTCTTGTTCTTCACACTCTTGTTCTTTACACTCTTGTTCTTTACACTCTTGTTCTTTACACTCTTGTTCTTTACACTCTTGTTCTTTACACTCTTGTTCTTTACACTCTTGTTCTTCACACTCTTGTTCTTTACACTCTTGTTCTTCACACTCTTGTTCTTCACTCTTGTTCTTTACACTCTTGTTCTTTACACTCTTGTTCTTTACACTCTTGTTCTTCACACTCTTGTTCTTCACACTCTTGTTCTTCACACTCTTGTTCTTTACACTCTTGTTCTTCACACTCTTGTTCTTCACACTCTTGTTCTTTACACTCTTGTTCTTCACACTCTTGTTCTTTACACTCTTGTTCTTCAAACTCTTGTTCTTTACACTCTTGTTCTTTACACTCTTGTTCTTTACACTCTTGTTCTTTACACTCTTGTTCTTTACACTCTTGTTCTTCACACTCTTGTTCTTCAAACTCTTGTTCTTTACACTCTTGTTCTTCACACTCTTGTTCTTTACACTCTTGTTCTTCACACTCTTGTTCTTTACACTCTTGTTCTTCACACTCTTGTTCTTCACACTCTTGTTCTTCACACTCTTGTTCTTCACACTCTTGTTCTTTACACTCTTGTTCTTTACACTCTTGTTCTTCACTCTTGTTCTTTACACTCTTGTTCTTTACACTCTTGTTCTTTACACTCTTGTTCTTCACACTCTTGTTCTTCAAACTCTTGTTCTTTACACTCTTGTTCTTCACACTCTTGTTCTTTACACTCTTGTTCTTCACACTCTTGTTCTTTACACTCTTGTTCTTCACACTCTTGTTCTTCACACTCTTGTTCTTCACACTATTGTTCTTCACACTCTTGTTCTTCACACTCTTGTTCTTTACACTCTTGTTCTTTACACTCTTGTTCTTTACACTCTTGTTCTTTACACTCTTGTTCTTTACACTCTTGTTCTTCACACTCTTGTTCTTCACACTCTTGTTCTTTACACTCTTGTTCTTTACACTCTTGTTCTTCACACTCTTGTTCTTCACACTCTTGTTCTTCACACTCTTGTTCTTTACACTCTTGTTCTTTACACTCTTGTTCTTCACACTCTTGTTCTTTACACTCTTGTTCTTTACACTCTTGTTCTTCACACTCTTGTTCTTTACACTCTTGTTCTTTACACTCTTGTTCTTTACACTCTTGTTCTTTACACTCTTGTTCTTCACTCTTGTTCTTTACACTCTTGTTCTTTACACTCTTGTTCTTTACACTCTTGTTCTTTACACTCTTGTTCTTTACACTCTTGTTCTTCACACTCTTGTTCTTTACACTCTTGTTCTTCACACTCTTGTTCTTTACACTATTGTTCTTTACACTCTTGTTCTTTACACTTTTGTTCTTCACTCTTGTTCTTTACACTCTTGTTCTTTACACTCTTGTTCTTTACACTCTTGTTCTTCACTCTTGTTCTTTACACTCTTGTTCTTTACACTCTTGTTCTTTACACTCTTGTTCTTCACACTCTTGTTCTTCACACTCTTGTTCTTCACACTCTTGTTCTTTACACTCTTGTTCTTTACACTCTTGTTCTTCACACTCTTGTTCTTTACACTCTTGTTCTTCACACTCTTGTTCTTCACACTCTTGTTCTTTACACTCTTGTTCTTTACACTCTTGTTCTTCACACTCTTGTTCTTCAAACTCTTGTTCTTTACACTCTTGTTCTTTACACTCTTGTTCTTCACACTCTTGTTCTTTACACTCTTGTTCTTCACACTCTTGTTCTTCACACTCTTGTTCTTTACACTCTTGTTCTTTACACTCTTGTTCTTCACACTCTTGTTCTTTACACTCTTGTTCTTTACACTCTTGTTCTTTACACTCTTGTTCTTTACACTCTTGCTCTTTACACTCTTGTTCTTCACACTCTTGTTCTTCACACTCTTGTTCTTCACACTCTTGTTCTTTACACTCTTGTTCTTCACACTCTTGTTCTTTACACTCTTGTTCTTTACACTCTTGTTCTTTACACTCTTGTTCTTCACACTCTTGTTCTTTACACTCTTGTTCTTCACACTCTTGTTCTTTACACTCTTGTTCTTTACACTCTTGTTCTTTACACTCTTGTTCTTCACACTCTTGTTCTTTACACTCTTGTTCTTCACACTCTTGTTCTTTACACTATTGTTCTTTACACTCTTGTTCTTTACACTTTTGTTCTTCACTCTCGTTCTTTACACTCTTGTTCTTTACACTCTTGTTCTTTACACTCTTGTTCTTTACACTCTTGTTCTTCACTCTTGTTCTTTACACTCTTGTTCTTCACACTCTTGTTCTTTACACTCTTGCTCTTTACACTCTTGTTCTTCAAACTCTTGTTCTTTACACTCTTGTTCTTTACACTCTTGTTCTTTACACTCTTGTTCTTTACACTCTTGCTCTTTACACTCTTGTTCTTCACACTCTTGTTCTTCACACTCTTGTTCTTCACACTCTTGTTCTTTACACTCTTGTTCTTCACACTCTTGTTCTTTACACTCTTGTTCTTCACACTCTTGTTCTTTACACTCTTGTTCTTCACACTCTTGTTCTTTACACTCTTGTTCTTTACACTCTTGTTCTTTACACTCTTGTTCTTCACTCTTGTTCTTTACACTCTTGTTCTTTACACTCTTGTTCTTTACACTCTTGTTCTTTACACTCTTGTTCTTCACACTCTTGTTCTTTACACTCTTGTTCTTTACACTCTTGTTCTTCACACTCTTGTTCTTTACACTCTTGTTCTTCACACTCTTGTTCTTTACACTATTGTTCTTTACACTCTTGTTCTTTACACTTTTGTTCTTCACTCTTGTTCTTTACACTCTTGTTCTTTACACTCTTGTTCTTTACACTCTTGTTCTTTACACTCTTGTTCTTTACACTCTTGTTCTTCACTCTTGTTCTTTACACTCTTGTTCTTAACACTCTTGTTCTTTACACTCTTGTTCTTCACACTCTTGTTCTTCACACTCTTGTTCTTCACACTCTTGTTCTTTACACTCTTGTTCTTCACACTCTTGTTCTTCACACTCTTGTTCTTCACACTCTTGTTCTTCACACTCTTGTTCTTTACACTCTTGTTCTTTACACTCTTGTTCTTTACACTCTTGTTCTTTACACTCTTGTTCTTTACACTCTTGTTCTTTACACTCTTGTTCTTTACACTCTTGTTCTTTACACTCTTGTTCTTCACACTCTTGTTCTTTACACTCTTGTTCTTCAAACTCTTGTTCTTTACACTCTTGTTCTTCACACTCTTGTTCTTTAAACTCTTGTTCTTTAGACTCTTGTTCTTCACACTCTTGTTCTTTACACTCTTGTTCTTCAAACTCTTGTTCTTTACACTCTTGTTCTTTACACTCTTGTTCTTTACACTCTTGTTCTTTACACTCTTGTTCTTTACACTCTTGTTCTTTACACTCTTGTTCTTCACACTCTTGTTCTTCAAACTCTTGTTCTTTACACTCTTGTTCTTCACACTCTTGTTCTTTACACTCTTGTTCTTCACACTCTTGTTCTTTACACTCTTGTTCTTTACACTCTTGTTCTTTACACTCTTGTTCTTCACACTCTTGTTCTTCACACTCTTGTTCTTTACACTCTTGTTCTTTACACTCTTGTTCTTCACACTCTTGTTCTTTACACTCTTGTTCTTTACACTCTTGTTCTTCACACTCTTGTTCTTTACACTCTTGTTCTTTACACTCTTGTTCTTCACACTCTTGTTCTTCACACTCTTGTTCTTTACACTCTTGTTCTTTACACTCTTGTTCTTCACACTCTTGTTCTTTACACTCTTGTTCTTCACACTCTTGTTCTTCACACTCTTGTTCTTTACACTCTTGTTCTTCACACTCTTGTTCTTTACACTCTTGTTCTTCACACTCTTGTTCTTCACACTCTTGTTCTTTACACTCTTGTTCTTTACACTCTTGTTCTTCACACTCTTGTTCTTTACACTCTTGTTCTTCACACTCTTGTTCTTCACACTCTTGTTCTTCACACTCTTGTTCTTCACACTCTTGTTCTTTACACTCTTGTTCTTCACACTCTTGTTCTTCACACTCTTGTTCTTTACACTCTTGTTCTTTACACTCTTGTTCTTCACACTCTTGTTCTTTACACTCTTGTTCTTTACACTCTTGTTCTTCACACTCTTGTTCTTTACACTCTTGTTCTTTACACTCTTGTTCTTCACACTCTTGTTCTTCACACTCTTGTTCTTCACACTCTTGTTCTTTACACTCTTGTTCTTTACACTCTTGTTCTTCACACTCTTGTTCTTTACACTCTTGTTCTTCACACTCTTGTTCTTTACACTCTTGTTCTTTACACTCTTGTTCTTTACACTCTTGTTCTTTACACTCTTGTTCTTCACACTCTTGTTCTTTACACTCTTGTTCTTTACACTCTTGTTCTTCACACTCTTGTTCTTTACACTCTTGTTCTTTACACTCTTGTTCTTCACACTCTTGTTCTTTACACTCTTGTTCTTTACACTCTTGTTCTTTACACTCTTGTTCTTCACACTCTTGTTCTTTACACTCTTGTTCTTTACACTCTTGTTCTTCACACTCTTGTTCTTTACACTCTTGTTCTTCACACTCTTGTTCTTTACACTCTTGTTCTTTACACTCTTGTTCTTTACACTCTTGTTCTTTACACTCTTGTTCTTCACTCTTGTTCTTTACACTCTTGTTCTTTACACTCTTGTTCTTTACACTCTTGTTCTTCACTCTTGTTCTTTACACTCTTGTTCTTTACACTCTTGTTCTTTACACTCTTGTTCTTCACACTCTTGTTCTTCACACTCTTGTTCTTCACACTCTTGTTCTTTACACTCTTGTTCTTTACACTCTTGTTCTTTACACTCTTGTTCTTTACACTCTTGTTCTTTACACTCTTGTTCTTCACTCTTGTTCTTTACACTCTTGTTCTTTACACTCTTGTTCTTTACACTCTTGTTCTTCACACTCTTGTTCTTCACACTCTTGTTCTTCACACTCTTGTTCTTTACACTCTTGTTCTTTACACTCTTGTTCTTTACACTCTTGTTCTTTACACTCTTGTTCTTTACACTCTTGTTCTTTACACTCTTGTTCTTTACACTCTTGTTCTTCACACTCTTGTTCTTTACACTCTTGTTCTTTACACTCTTGTTCTTTACACTCTTGTTCTTCACACTCTTGTTCTTCACACTCTTGTTCTTTACACTCTTGTTCTTCACACTCTTGTTCTTTACACTCTTGTTCTTCACACTCTTGTTCTTTACACTCTTGTTCTTTACACTCTTGTTCTTCACACTCTTGTTCTTTACACTCTTGTTCTTTACACTCTTGTTCTTCACACTCTTGTTCTTTACACTCTTGTTCTTTACACTCTTGTTCTTTACACTCTTGTTCTTCACACTCTTGTTCTTTACACTCTTGTTCTTTACACTCTTGTTCTTCACACTCTTGTTCTTTACACTCTTGTTCTTCACACTCTTGTTCTTTACACTCTTGTTCTTTACACTCTTGTTCTTTACACTCTTGTTCTTTACACTCTTGTTCTTTACACTCTTGTTCTTCAAACTCTTGTTCTTTACACTCTTGTTCTTCACACTCTTGTTCTTCACACTCTTGTTCTTTACACTCTTGTTCTTCACACTCTTGTTCTTTACACTCTTGTTCTTTACACTCTTGTTCTTCACACTCTTGTTCTTCACACTCTTGTTCTTTACACTCTTGTTCTTTACACTCTTGTTCTTCACACTCTTGTTCTTTACACTCTTGTTCTTCACACTCTTGTTCTTCACACTCTTGTTCTTTACACTCTTGTTCTTTACACTCTTGTTCTTCACACTCTTGTTCTTTACACTCTTGTTCTTCACACTCTTGTTCTTCACACTCTTGTTCTTTACACTCTTGTTCTTTACACTCTTGTTCTTCACACTCTTGTTCTTTACACTCTTGTTCTTCACACTCTTGTTCTTCACACTCTTGTTCTTTACACTCTTGTTCTTTACACTCTTGTTCTTTACACTCTTGTTCTTCACACTCTTGTTCTTTACACTCTTGTTCTTTACACTCTTGTTCTTCACACTCTTGTTCTTTACACTCTTGTTCTTCACACTCTTGTTCTTCACACTCTTGTTCTTTACACTCTTGTTCTTTACACTCTTGTTCTTTACACTCTTGTTCTTCACACTCTTGTTCTTTACACTCTTGTTCTTCACACTCTTGTTCTTTACACTCTTGTTCTTTACACTCTTGTTCTTTACACTCTTGTTCTTCACACTCTTGTTCTTTACACTCTTGTTCTTTACACTCTTGTTCTTCACACTCTTGTTCTTTACACTCTTGTTCTTTACACTCTTGTTCTTCACACTCTTGTTCTTTACACTCTTGTTCTTTACACTCTTGTTCTTTACACTCTTGTTCTTTACACTCTTGTTCTTCACACTCTTGTTCTTTACACTCTTGTTCTTTACACTCTTGTTCTTCACACTCTTGTTCTTTACACTCTTGTTCTTTACACTCTTGTTCTTTACACTCTTGTTCTTTACACTCTTGTTCTTCACACTCTTGTTCTTTACACTCTTGTTCTTTACACTCTTGTTCTTTACACTCTTGTTCTTTACACTCTTGTTCTTCACACTCTTGTTCTTTACACTCTTGTTCTTTACACTCTTGTTCTTCACACTCTTGTTCTTTACACTCTTGTTCTTTACACTCTTGTTCTTTACACTCTTGTTCTTCACACTCTTGTTCTTTACACTCTTGTTCTTTACACTCTTGTTCTTCACACTCTTGTTCTTTACACTCTTGTTCTTTACACTCTTGTTCTTCACACTCTTGTTCTTTACACTCTTGTTCTTTACACTCTTGTTCTTTACACTCTTGTTCTTTACACTCTTGTTCTTCACACTCTTGTTCTTTACACTCTTGTTCTTCACACTCTTGTTCTTTACACTCTTGTTCTTCACACTCTTGTTCTTTACACTCTTGTTCTTTACACTCTTGTTCTTTACACTCTTGTTCTTCACACTCTTGTTCTTCACACTCTTGTTCTTTACACTCTTGTTCTTCACACTCTTGTTCTTCACACTCTTGTTCTTTACACTCTTGTTCTTTACACTCTTGTTCTTCACACTCTTGTTCTTTACACTCTTGTTCTTCACACTCTTGTTCTTTACACTCTTGTTCTTTACACTCTTGTTCTTCACTCTTGTTCTTTACACTCTTGTTCTTTACACTCTTGTTCTTTACACTCTTGTTCTTTACACTCTTGTTCTTCACTCTTGTTCTTTACACTCTTGTTCTTTACACTCTTGTTCTTTACACTCTTGTTCTTTACACTCTTGTTCTTTACACTCTT
Organism: Callionymus lyra; assembly: GCF_982586985.1. NCBI lineage: Eukaryota > Metazoa > Chordata > Actinopteri > Syngnathiformes > Callionymidae > Callionymus > Callionymus lyra. Next base: position 1,418,401 of record NC_141819.1, read on the forward strand.
GTTCTTTACACTCTTGTTCTTCACACTCTTGTTCTTTACACTCTTGTTCTTTACACTCTTGTTCTTTACACTCTTGTTCTTCACACTCTTGTTCTTTACACTCTTGTTCTTCACACTCTTGTTCTTCACACTCTTGTTCTTTACACTCTTGTTCTTTACACTCTTGTTCTTCACACTCTTGTTCTTTACACTCTTGTTCTTTACACTCTTGTTCTTCACACTTTTGTTCTTCACACTCTTGTTCTTCAAACTCTTGTTCTTTACACTCTTGTTCTTCACACTCTTGTTCTTTACACTCTTGTTCTTCACACTCTTGTTCTTCACACTCTTGTTCTTCACACTCTTGTTCTTTACACTCTTGTTCTTTACACTCTTGTTCTTCAAACTCTTGTTCTTTACACTCTTGTTCTTCACACTCTTGTTCTTCACACTCTTGTTCTTTACACTCTTGTTCTTCACACTCTTGTTCTTTACACTCTTGTTCTTCACACTCTTGTTCTTCACACTCTTGTTCTTTACACTCTTGTTCTTTACACTCTTGTTCTTTACACTCTTGTTCTTTACACTCTTGTTCTTCACACTCTTGTTCTTCACACTCTTGTTCTTCACACTCTTGTTCTTTACACTCTTGTTCTTCACACTCTTGTTCTTCACACTCTTGTTCTTTACACTCTTGTTCTTCACTCTTGTTCTTTACACTCTTGTTCTTTACACTCTTGTTCTTTACACTCTTGTTCTTCACTCTTGTTCTTCACACTCTTGTTCTTTACACTCTTGTTCTTTACACTCTTGTTCTTCACACTTTTGTTCTTCACACTCTTGTTCTTCAAACTCTTGTTCTTTACACTCTTGTTCTTCACACTCTTGTTCTTTACACTCTTGTTCTTCACACTCTTGTTCTTCACACTCTTGTTCTTCACACTCTTGTTCTTTACACTCTTGTTCTTTACACTCTTGTTCTTCAAACTCTTGTTCTTTACACTCTTGTTCTTCACACTCTTGTTCTTCACACTCTTGTTCTTTACACTCTTGTTCTTCACACTCTTGTTCTTTACACTCTTGTTCTTCACACTTTTGTTCTTCACACTCTTGTTCTTCAAACTCTTGTTCTTTACACTCTTGTTCTTCACACTCTTGTTCTTTACACTCTTGTTCTTCACACTCTTGTTCTTCACACTCTTGTTCTTCACACTCTTGTTCTTTACACTCTTGTTCTTTACACTCTTGTTCTTCAAACTCTTGTTCTTTACACTCTTGTTCTTCACACTCTTGTTCTTCACACTCTTGTTCTTTACACTCTTGTTCTTCACACTCTTGTTCTTTACACTCTTGTTCTTCACACTCTTGTTCTTCACACTCTTGTTCTTTACACTCTTGTTCTTTACACTCTTGTTCTTTACACTCTTGTTCTTTACACTCTTGTTCTTCACACTCTTGTTCTTCACACTCTTGTTCTTCACACTCTTGTTCTTTACACTCTTGTTCTTCACACTCTTGTTCTTCACACTCTTGTTCTTTACACTCTTGTTCTTCACTCTTGTTCTTTACACTCTTGTTCTTTACACTCTTGTTCTTTACACTCTTGTTCTTCACTCTTGTTCTTCACACTCTTGTTCTTTACACTCTTGTTCTTTACACTCTTGTTCTTCACACTTTTGTTCTTCACACTCTTGTTCTTCAAACTCTTGTTCTTTACACTCTTGTTCTTCACACTCTTGTTCTTTACACTCTTGTTCTTCACACTCTTGTTCTTCACACTCTTGTTCTTCACACTCTTGTTCTTTACACTCTTGTTCTTTACACTCTTGTTCTTCAAACTCTTGTTCTTTACACTCTTGTTCTTCACACTCTTGTTCTTCACACTCTTGTTCTTTACACTCTTGTTCTTCACACTCTTGTTCTTTACACTCTTGTTCTTCACACTCTTGTTCTTCACACTCTTGTTCTTTACACTCTTGTTCTTTACACTCTTGTTCTTTACACTCTTGTTCTTTACACTCTTGTTCTTCACACTCTTGTTCTTCACACTCTTGTTCTTCACACTCTTGTTCTTTACACTCTTGTTCTTCACACTCTTGTTCTTCACACTCTTGTTCTTTACACTCTTGTTCTTCACACTCTTGTTCTTCACACTCTTGTTCTTCACACTCTTGTTCTTCACACTCTTGTTCTTCACACTCTTGTTCTTCACTCTTGTTCTTTACACTCTTGTTCTTTACACTCTTGTTCTTCACACTCTTGTTCTTCACACTCTTGTTCTTCACACTCTTGTTCTTGTATGAGTGAGTGACAGTTGAGAGAAGAGCTTGATGAATCATTGTCAGAAAAACTCTTTGCAAGAGTTTTCACAGACAAATCAGTTGGACAGGAAACAGAATCAGACTCACACCACCCAGATATTTTCCATTTCTTCCGCCCTCTTTTATTCAGTTTGTTCACGGTAAGATTCATTGTGCAGGTTACATCTCAGCCTCGGCATCAGCAGTTCAAACAGTCTTACAGATAACAGTCACTTATTGCTGAAATGGGAAAAAAAAAGTAAAAAAAACCTTCCTAGAGGGAAAAGATAGAATGTTGCGGCTTCCAAACACAAACTTTTCGCCGCTGAGAGTATGAGGTTGGGTCCTCAGGTACGTAGATTTATGACGCGCTTTGGTTTCCTTGTGATAACAGATACGCTGAGATCCAGATATGCTTTTGGTGCATTTATTGTTATACAAACAGCACAGTGTAGCGTGTAGCGTGCAGCGCTTTCCAAAGTCTTTCTGATAGGACGGCGAGTATCCGTTGATGCACTGCTGATCACACTTGGGGGTGTCCGTCTCGCCCTGGCAGGGAGGTCGTGTTCCGTTTACGTGGTGTTCGCATGGAGCAATGGTGTAGCTTGTAGCGTGTAGCGTTGAAGCGTTGAAGTGTGTAGCGTTGAAGCCTGTAGCGTTGAAGCGTGTAGCGTTGAAGCCTGTAGCGTTGAAGCGTGTAGCGTTGAAGCCTGTAGCGTTGAAGCCTGTAGCGTTGAAGCGTGTAGCGTTGAAGCCTGTAGCGTTGAAGCGTGTAGCGTTGAAGCCTGTAGCGTTGAAGCGTGTAGCGTTGAAGCCTGTAGCGTTGAAGCGTGTAGCGTTGAAGCCTGTAGCGTTGAAGCGTGTAGCGTTGAAGCCTGTAGCGTTGAAGCGTGTAGCGTTGAAGCCTGTAGCGTTGAAGCGTGTAGCGTTGAAGCCTGTAGCGTTGAAGCGTGTAGCGTTGAAGCCTGTAGCGTTGAAGCGTGTAGCGTTGAAGCCTGTAGCGTTGAAGCGTGTAGCGTTGAAGCCTGTAGCGTTGAAGCGTGTAGCGTTGAAGCCTGTAGCGTTGAAGCGTGTAGCGTTGAAGCCTGTAGCGTTGAAGCGTGTAGCGTTGAAGCCTGTAGCGTTGAAGCGTGTAGCGTTGAAGCCTGTAGCGTTGAAGCGTGTAGCGTTGAAGCCTGTAGCGTTGAAGCGTGTAGCGTTGAAGCCTGTAGCGTTGAAGCGTGTAGCGTTGAAGCCTGTAGCGTTGAGGCCTGTAGCGTTGAAGCCTGTAGCGTTGAAGCGTGTAGCGTTGAAGCGTGTAGTGTTGAAGCCTGTAGCGTTGAAGCCTGTAGCGTTGAAGCCTGTAGCGTTGAAGCGTGTAGTGTTGAAGCCTGTAGTGTTGAAGCCTGTAGTGTTGAAGCCTGTAGCGTTGAAGCGTGTAGCGTTGAAGCCTGTAGCGTTGAAGCCTGTAGCGTTGAAGCCTGTAGCGTTCAACAAAAATTACGGCTACTTCCAACCTTGACTCTCTCTCTCTCTCTCGCGTCACCTGTGAGTGCCACCTTTACACACACACCTCCGCACGCACACACGCCTACTCCCATGTGAACCGCCCTCTGCAACACACACTCACTCAAACACACCGTGCAGCACATCTTCAGCCTGTATGTCTCTTACAGATAGAAACCCTTTCCCAGCAAGAAGCCAAAATTACATGTATATACTACACTTCCTGACATTTCCAATTTGTAAACACTCGGCTCATAACTTTTGTCTTGGTGGACCTTTCAGTTACAGCGTCAAAATAAACTGGAATGTCATTGATACAGTTTAGACTTTGCATTCTGAGTCATCTTCTGATGGCACGACTCGTATTGTTCCATGGCTGTAGTGACATGAGCAGCTACCTCCATTCTTCCACTAATCTGTTTCTCAAGACTCCACCTCCACACCACCACCATAACTGGGATCGAATGACATGTTTCAAGGCGTTCTTTGACAAGTTAACAGTGTGATCACAGAGCGATGCATTCAACCTCCCATAATCCCTGCAGACGCCATCACCACAGGATGATCGAGAGTAGCAAACAAATGTGCCCCCTGTCGGTGGATGGAACAAGAAGGGTCGAGACGTTGATCCGATTATGGGGTACCTTTGAGCATATGGCATGCAGTAACTGCTCACTTTGAAACCCTGAGACATGTTCATTACACATGACGAGTTTCCAATCGGTTCAACCAGTGTTACTGCTGCCCTCGGTCTCATGCAAACTACACAATCCTTTCTGATGGATCTGGCGATGTTTACAACACGCTCAAGGTAGAGATTGTTATCAATAGTGAGTCCTGTGTCAACTGCCAACAATTCTTTGATGGTTTCTCCGTAGGTATGAACTACAATACCTTGGGCAGGTCTAACTTCGCCTTTTCTGGATACTGTTACTGTGGCCTTTGGGAGGAGGTGTGTCTTGGTTTCTAAAGTTGGTTGGTAGCATACTTTTATTGGGATGAATGGATCTGGACCAATAGTGTCAAAACGCTACAATCTGTTTTGTCTTTGTTTTTGGAGTTCCGACATCGCTTTAAAAGTGAATATCAGATTCATTCCACTGTGCGCCATGTACACTTTATCTTTCCAATTTTTCATTTGGTATTTGGCCAATAATCACCGCTTTCTGTTGTCACATAATTGTCTCATCCCCACCATGCATCTTTCTTGCCCGAGGTTTCTTTGGACATGAGATAGAACCAATATTTTGACCATTCATTGAACCGTACAATTTTTACTTTTTTGCTGGTTGTCTCAGTGTGGAAGTTAGATAACGGGATTGTCAAAACCTTGTCATTAGTTAGTTGTCTAAGATTGATAAAGGTGCCCGTATATTGTTGTAGCTGACCAATGTCTTCTATGGCTTTGTGTGGGAGACATCCTGGGTATGTCCTGCCTAAGTTAACACCTTCATTGCATTGGGCTACACAGATGCTTGACCCCCCGCAACGACAACTGTCATCGAATTTCTTGTCTCGTTTGCTTCTAGTCAGGTTCTTGGTTTGATCGGAGTTTCCTTCTACTACCTTAGAATTAGGTGGAGAAAGAGGTACAGTGCCAACAAAAAGATGAATATTGTTCCCACAATCATAGTACATGCAATCAGACATTGTCCAAAGTTTCTCAGCCATCTGAACCGAGGTCTCTGTGATTTGTCCATCGTTCTCCTCGAGAGTGTGCGTTTACTGCGGAAAAGCTCTCGTTTGGTCTGTTGGAGTGAAGGGCAGTCGGGCTCAGAAAAAAACCTTTCCTCACTCGTCTGTCTTTTTGACCAGTTGAAATTCGACAGGGGCGCTGTGGTCTTTCGTAGGAGTGACAAGGCTGCCGGGCTCAGCAAAAAAACGTTATCGCTCTGTCTTTTTTTGACCTGTTGAAACGTGGCAGGGGCTCCGGAACCGTCAGGACCAGGAGGCAGTCGTCGAAGTTTACACCAGGATTGATGAATCCAACCGGTTCAGCCGTCGACCTTTACTGCCGTTGGACTGACAGCCACGACCTCGTAAGGACCGTCCCAATGTTGACTGTCCCACCTGGGTCGTCGCAACACTTTTAGAAACAACAAGTCTCCAATTTGCAACTGGAACGTCTGTGGGTCAGAAAAAACTGGCAGATCATTGTGCTTACGAACGTTTTTCTGTTCATACAGTCTTCTCATGTGTACCGGAATTGACCCTCCTGTTATACTCTGACCTTGGTGTGCAAGATCAGGTAGGTCAGATCAGGTCTTTTTGTTTCTCTCATTGTTTTCACAAGTCTCGATTTCACTGTACCATTGGTTCTTTCAACCAGTCCTGCGGACTGGGGGTGGTATACACACTGTCGTTTCAAATCAATGTTCAGGAGTTCACCAACTTTTGTTACAGCTTTGTTCAGAAAATGTGAAACATTGTCGCTTCGAATGAGCGATGGAATGCCAAATGTAGGAATAATTCGACCACACAGTGCTTTAACAACTTGTTTTGCATCAGCATGTGCTGTTGGAAAGATCTCTACCCATCTTGAAAACACATCAATGATTACCAAACAATATTGTTTCCCTTGTGCTTTGTTTAGTTCAATGTAATCCATGTGTATGGTGTGAAATGGTTCTGGTGGTTCTGGGAACTTTCCTTGTTTGGGTCTTAAATACCCTTGTGCATTGTTTTTTATGCAAATAAGGCACTTATGACAAAAAAAAATTGAATATAAAATGAACCCTAGAACGTGGTAACGCTGCTTCACTTGGGCTACCATCCCTCCTGTTGAGACATGGCTCAAACCATGACTCAGTTTTGCTGCCCATTCGAACATGGACTTTGGTAACCACGGTTCCCCATCTGATAGTGTACTCAGACCTTTCGAATTTGTTTTAGCACCTTGTTTTCCCCAATATGTCTTCTCTGTGTGAGGTGCGTTTTGTGGTCTGCTTATTAACACTTAGTTTTCTTTCACAGGTGTTTCTTGTGAGGATGTGGTTTTCTGTGCAAGCATTGTTCCAACTTGTGGTACAATGTGCTGCATCTTTTGCAGCCCGATCAGCCAGTCTGTCCAATAGTGACTGGATCATTTCCTGTTAAATGTGCTTCACATTTACATATTGCCAACTTATTTGGCAGTTGGATGGCATGCAACAAGTTTACGAGTAATTCTTTGTGAGCTACTTCTCTTCCTGTAGTTGTTTTAAACCCTCTTCTCGCCCACTGTTGACAAAACACGTGCACAGAACCGTATCCATATTGACTATCATTCAAAAATGTCACATGCCTTTATAAGGGCTGCCAGCTCAGCTGCCTGAGCTGAACTAGTAGATTTTAATTTCCCTTGATAAAGTATTTTATTTGCGGTCGTCACTGCGTACCCCACTTTGTTTTTTCCTTTTTTATCTTTGGTCGCTGAACTGTCAACAAATACTACGGTTCCTTTCGTTAAAGGTGTATCCGTCGAGTCTGGTCGTGGTTTAGTTAGAATTTGGACTTGGCTTCCACAGTCATGTGAGTGCCATCTAGTGGTGTGGGCACTAATGACGCTGGATAGAGTGCTCCACACCTGACGATGTTAATGTGTCCCTGAGATAACAATACAGCAGTGCAATGTAGACGTCGAGCAGGTGATAAGAACTGCATTTTCGTTTCCAACAGTAAGACTGATACAGCGTGTGGTACTTTCAGAGTCAACGCGTGAAACAGGACGACCTCGGCGGACGCTTGCACAGCGAGCGCCGCAGAGATGCTCGGCTTGTACACCTTCTGGCGTCGTTCGTGCCACTGGATCCAACTGTTGTGAATAATATGCAACTGGTCTCATCTTGCTGCCATGTTTCTGCATCAGGACTGATGTCATGAATCCTCCTTTTGCTGTTACTGTTTGCTCGAAGGGTTTCGTGTCGTCTGGTGAAGCCAATACACCTGAATTAATCAGCTCCTGCTTTACCTCCATCAAAGCTTTGTCTCCCACTGGTGTCCATTTTATCTTTTCCATCATAGCAAGAGGTCTGGTGATTTATGAGTAATTTGGTAGCCATGCTCTGAAATAATTACATAAACCCAAAAAAGACATCATTTGTTTCTTTGTCTGCGGCTTCGGTGCTTTAGAAACATCCTGTTTCTGTTCATCACCCACCACTCGTCCACTTCCTGTGAGAGTGTGACCTAAATATGTGACTTCTTTTTTCCACAACTGCATTTTAGCTTTTGAAACTTTGTTTCCTGTTTCATACAAATACTGCAACAACGCAAGAGCGTCCGTTTTGCAGTTTTGTTCCTGAGTTTCTGCCGTTATCAAAATGTCATCAACATAAGTGATTACTGGACTATGTTGAGGTGGTTCAAAACCAAAGGTAAGGTAAGGTAAAACTTTATTGATCCCTCAGGAGGTCTCCTTCGGGAAATTGTTTTTTACCAATAGCCAGCAATTTTTCATAAACAATATAATAAAAAATAAAAAATAAAATAATAAGAAGAACATAAAGAGAAAGAACAAGATGACACAATCTAAGTCTAAAGATAAAGACAAAGAACATAGGTCAAAGAATAACAACAAAGACAAAGATACAAAGACTAACATAGAACATCCAGATACTTTCACTCCACTCCTGCCCCCAAACTCAGAATTGTACAATTTAATAGCCCGAGGAATGAATGAGTCCCTGAGTCTATTAGTGTTGCATTCGTTCTTCATCTGCTTCTCTGCTCACTGATGACAGTGTTCAGAGGATGACTGTCATCATCATGATGGACAGTAGTTTGTTCAATGATCTCAGCAACTGTCACCAGTGAGTCCAGCTTCATGCCAACCACAGAACCAGCCCTCCTGATCAACCTGTTGACCTGTTGACCTGTTGACCTGTTGACCTGTTGACCTGTTGACACTCCTCTTGGACACATTTCCACCCCAACACACCACAGCATAGAACACTGGCCACCACAGACTGGTAGAACATGTAGAGGAGCTTCTTGCAGATGTTAAATGATCGAAGCCTCCTCAGAAAGTACTTCTACTCTGAACCTTCTTATATACATGGTCTGTGTTGCAGGACCAGTTTACTGTCCATCCACACACCGAGGTACTTATAGTTGTCCACTATCTCCACCTCGTCGCCTCTGATGGACACTGGACGTGGCTTAGTCCTCGACCTCCCGAAGTCCAAGACCAGCTCCTTGGTCTTTGAGGTGTTCAGCTGCAAGTGGTTCCTCTCACTCCAGTCCACAAAGTCACGTATCAGACTCCTGTACTCGTCTTCGCTGTTGTCCCTGATGCATCCAACAATGGCAGTGTCGTCAGCAACTTCTGGACGAGACTCAGCTCTGAGTTGTAGCAGAAGTCTGAAGTGTAGATGGTGAAGAGGAGAGGGGCCAGTACTGTCCCCTGAGGTGCTCCTGTACTGCACACCACAGTGTCAGACATGATGTCCTTCAGCCTGACATACTGTGGTCCATCAGTAAGATAGTCCGTAATCCAGGAGACCAGACCAGGGTCCACATGCATCTTAGTCAGTTTGTCCTGCAGCAGCGTGGGTTGGATAGTGTTGAAGGCACTAGAAAAGTCCAGGAACAGGATCCTCACTGAACCGCTTCCTTTATCCAAGTGGGAGTAGGTCCGATGCAGGAGGTGAAGGATGGCATCTTCCACACCAACTGCTGGCTGATAGGCAAACTGCAGGGGTCTTGCGTGTGCTGGACTTGTGGCGTGAGATGTTTGAGGACCAGCCGCTCCAGTCTTCATCAGCTGCGAAGTCAGTGCCACCGGTCTGTAATCATTCAGCACACTCGGTCGGGTCTTTTTAGGGACTGGAACGATACAGGAAGTCTTCCACAGAGTTGGTACTTTCCCCAGCCGTAGACTGAGGTTGAAGACATGCTGGAGTGGCTCAGCTAGTTCAGCAGGTCTTTAGCAGTCGAGCAGACACCTTATCAGGACCAGCAGCCTTCCCTGGACGAATCCTCCGAAGTACATCCTGTACCTGGAGTGAGGTGAAGCTGGGAAGTGGTTGTGTGGAGCTGAGGGGGCACAAGAAGGTGGGGCAGGTCCTGAGGCGGGCAGCAGTGAGGGTGAGGTGACCTGCTCAAACCTGTTGAAAAAGTTGTTCAGTCCATTTGCCTCCTCCACCGTGTCCACTGCAGTCAGAGAGGCCTTGGTCTTGTGTCCAGTGATGGTTTTAACACCATCCCAGACTCTCTTATTTCTTCTCGGCTCAGCTTCTCCTCCAACCTCCTCCTGTAGGTGTCCTTCGCCTCCTTCAAGCATCGCTTCACCTCCTGCTGAGCTGACCTCATGGCGTCCCTGTCTCTGCTCCTGAATGCCACTTTCTTCCTGTTAAGGACATCCTTGACCTCCTTTGTTACCCACGGTTTATTATTAGGGTAACAGCGGACAGTCTTAGTAGGGGCGACAACGTCCAAGCAGAAATTTAAATAATCTGTTAGACAGTGTGTCTGACCCTCGATGTCCTCATGAGACCTCAGCAGCACATCCCAGTCTGTTGTTTCAAAGCAGTCTCTGATGGCGTCCTCCACAGCTGGTGTCCACTTTCTGATTGTCTTAGTGGTCACAGTCTGTCTCTGCACCAGAGGAATGTACTGGGACTGAAGGTGGACCAGGTTATGATCGGACCTTCCAAGTAGAGGAAGAGGTTTGGCTCTGTAGGCGTCCTTCAAGTTGGAATAAAGAAGGTCAATTGTCCTGTTATTCCTGGTGGGACAATCCACGGCCTGATGGAAAGTAGGCAGAGTACAGTCCAGGTGGATCAAAGTCTCCAGAGATGATGATAAACGCGTCAGGATGTTGATTCTGAAGTCGAGCTGTCATTGTGTGGATCTTCTCACAGGCAGATGGCGCCGCAGCGCTCGCAGGAATGTAGACACACAGCGATCACGTGACTGAACTCACGCGGTAGATAATATGGACGCATGCTGACAACAGTTCTACATCTTGACAACACAAGACTTTCTTCACAGTAACGTGTCCCGGACTACACCAGCGTTTGTTCACGTACATGATCAGACCTCCTGCTCTGACGGAGCTGAAACCAGGCAGATCCACGAGTGAGTCCGGAGTCAGTGAGTGAGCCACGTCTCCGTGAAGATCAACAAGCTGCTCTCTCTGTAGATCCTCTGGTTGTTGAGGACAAACAGCTCGTCCATCTTATTCGTCAGTGAATTGACGTTCATCGTGATCGTTGGGATTGTTGGTCTGTGACGTCTCCGATTGTCCGTTAGCTTAGCCTTTAGCCTCCTCCCTGCTCGACAGCCTCTGTAACGGCGCTGAAGTTCGATCGGGATCTCATGGCGATCTCCAGCCCGTGCCATTGACTTCAGTGACAGTAGATCCTCTCTTGATCCGTTTAAAAAATTATAGTAAAAAAAATAATAAAAACAGAAAATAATAGAAATTGCTGCTGAGCTACTGGAGAGACAGCCGTCCTCATCGGCGCCTTTAATGACCAGAGACAGCTAAACATCTGACTATGGCCTCTGAGAAAATGGTTGGCGAGTCACAGAATCCCTGTGACAGTCGTGTGAATGTAAATCTCTCCCCTTTGTAGGTAAAAGTAAACCATAACTTTTCTCGTCTACAGGAATGCTCCAAAAAGCATTGCTTAGATCGATTACCGTAAACCATTTTGCTTTTGGATTTAAACTATTCAACAATGTGTGTGGGTTTGGTACATTCGGTGCTCTTGGTTGTACCGCTAGATTTACTGCTCTTAAATCTTGTACTAATCTCCATTTTCCTGTGCTCGCCTTTTTTACTGAGAATATGGGAGTGTTACAAGGTGAGGCAAGGCTTAATTATACCTGAGACTCGTAATTCTGCGATAACATTTTCAATTCCTTCTTCTGCATCTGGTCTGAGCGGGTATTGTCTTATTACAGGGCGATGCTCAGTCTTCCCTTTAATAATTACAGGTGGAGTATTTTTCATTAGACCCACATCCGCGGGTCCTTGACTCCAGAGTTGTTCTGGCAACTTGCTCCCAGCCTCTTCTGTACGTCTCTGCTCAGATGAGTTTGAGGGTTGGTTCTGAGTGTCCAATTCGATCGCACTCGTTGCCACCCAGTATGTTACACCTACTGGTGGATCTGGCGTCCAACTGAGCAGTGGCAGTGATCCCGCAAGATCATCAATGTCTTTCCACTCATGCTCGTGACTCTTCTCCAAGGACACATGTGGGTGTTGTCCTGGTGGAAGAAGTTGTTTTACAGGAGCTGACACCATTGCAGTAGCAAAACCACAGTTATTTTTCCAATACAAGTGTTCTAGGTTTATGACCTGTGGTTCTAGCAGCGAGAAAACTTTGTCATACTAATCAGGGCCAGGATCATCTTTGTGTCTTATAGTTACGTGAAGGCCCTGTTTTCCCTGGATCTCTCCTCCAGGTTCAACTTTTTCTGCAATTTCTCTCAAGAGTTGAGCTGCTCCTGTCATTTCTGTCTCTGGGATGTCTAATAACAGGCGCTGCCTACAGTTATCGGCGGGATGTCACCTACTGAGGCGACCACCCTCCCCTTGTTGTTTGTTTGTATTCTTATTTCTAATTGCGTGATAACATCCCGTCCCAACGAGTTGTGTGGACAAGATGGATGCAGAACTAGTTCCGCCTGCGCTAACCTTAGTGGTCTTTCTGGTGCCACACTGTTCAAAGTGTGTGATAATTGCAAATGTTCAACCGTTCCATGAGCTCCTCCTTCATTTTCTTTGGGTCCCATCGACCCAGTACTGAAACATCAGCACCGGTGTCGACCAGAAAAACTGTTGGATCTCCGTTTACCAGGAGTGTTATTTCAGGCCTTTTGCCAGGCTCTGTTAAATGTCTCAACAAAAGGTCTTGAATTTCAGGTATTTCTTCTTCTCATTCATCAGTTTCACATGGCGGTGCATCTGTTGCCGGTCTAGTCGTTCTTCATCATCAGAGAAGTGTTTTCGTCGGGGTTTATCTCTGCGCTTCCTTTCTCAGGACAATCTCTGGCAAGATGTCCTGTCTTTCCGCAAGTAAAGCATCGACCTTCCTTTAAGAGTCTTCTTTTCTCATTTCCTTTTTTGGTTTGTCATGGGATTTGACTTTATTCTGCCCTGAGTAGAACACGTTTGTTACATGTGTCTGTATTTTATCACTAGTGTTTGGTTTTTCTCGCTTTTTTTCTATCGCTTCGTAATTCCGGGCATATGTGATGTGATCGTTCGCCCAGCCGTCTGCCGGGTCACGTCTTGCTTCCTGATCAATCTGGACAGATCTGGTCTCATTGGGTTCAACAAAAGATTTTTAAAATGTGATTCCCATAGGAGTGGCTGATCTGAATCCACGTTTGTTAAAACATCCATTAACCTGGCTTTGAAGTCGTCTATGTTTTCCTCTTCAGTCCGTCTGCAGGCTGTTATTTGACTAGGATCAGGTCTCTGTGCATAGATCCGTTCACATCTGTCCAAAATGGCATTCAGGGGTAACAGGACTTTCATATGGTAGGACGCCAGCGTTATACCTGTGACCGTAGACGAGATCTCTGATGTCTCTGATGAACTGTCTTATGTCTGCAGCGGGTGTTACAATAGATTGAACTATTTCTTTCAATTCTGCGGGTGTCCGTGGTCTAAAAACAAAGAGTGGTGCTTTGGCGTCGTTATCTGGCATTTGAATCATAGGAATCGCTCCTGTAGTTTGTTCGTTCATATCATGTAGCTTCAGCTCTGACTTCTCTCGTAGTGGAGGCTTCATTTGTTCTGTCCAATCACCGCCCCCCGGATCTATTCAACAACTCACTCAATTCCGTCTCATTGTCAACATCATGAAAACCATTCTGGTTCTGCCACTTGTTCACAAACCTGCAACAACCTTTATTGTCTATTTCTGCCAACTTGACTTTACATATTCGTTCTTCTCTTTCCTTCTACCTATTAATTGCTTCTTCATCCACAGAAGTATATTTGCCTTCTTCGTGTCGCTCTGGTATGTGTCTTGTCGAGTTTTATCAAAGAAAAATGCTAAATGCCTGGTGGGTGTCGAGCTTCTTTCTTTTACTCAAGACTTCCAATTTCTAGGATGGTTTTGTAAACTCTTGGTCAGTTTAACGGCGTTAAGAATCCCAACAACCTCTCAGTGAGAAAATGGTCCTGGTGTCCAATAACACCTCGTACTGCAATCATACTTCCTTAGACAGAGAAGATTTTACTCTTTTCCATATTCTTGTGTCGCAATGACACTTCATATCACAAGGATACAATCCTGTCAGAAAATCTTAACTGAGCTCAATCTCTTCTCCCGGTAGATGATGTCCGACTCCCGGCCTCGTGGGAAAGAGGTCTTCCAGGTTCAGGCGTCGTGGATCTTCCACCGAAGAAAGGAAACAGATCAGTTGGACAGTAAACAGAATCAGACCCACAGCAGCCAGAGGTTGTTTCCACTCATGACAGCAGAACGAACACCGGTGTCTGTTCTCCAGACTGACCAAGAAGTTCTTCCGCCCTCTTTTCAGGTCAAGGTCAGGGTGATACCATAGTCATCTGCTCATCTGACCTCCCGACTCTCTCCTGTTTTCACTGGTTGACACATTAATATTGTGATAAAGCAATATTTCTTTCACAATCATTATGATTGACATGAGTGACAGATGAGAGAAGAGCTTGATGGATCATTATGATTGACATGAGTGACAGTTGAGAGAAGAGCTTGATGGATCATTATGATTGACATGAGTGACAGTTGAGAGAAGAGCTTGATGGATCATTATGATTGACATGAGTGACAGTTGAGAGAAGAGCTTGATGGATCATTATGATTGACATGAGTGACAGATGAGAGAAGAGCTTGATGGATCATTATGATTGACATGAGTGACAGTTGAGAGAAGAGCTTGATGGATCATTATGATTGACATGAGTGACAGATGAGAGAAGAGCTTGATGGATCATTATGAGTGACATGAGAGACAGTTGAGAGAAGAGCTTGATGGATCATTATGATTGACATGAGAGACAGTTGAGAGAAGAGCTTGATGGATCATTATGATTGACATGAGAGACAGTTGAGAGAAGAGCTTGATGGATCATTATGATTGACA
>NC_141819.1:1438234-1440734 GCF_982586985.1 Callionymus lyra
AAAACATTATTAATGTGTTTGTTTAACAAGTGTTTATGTTTAATAAAAACATTTATTATATTAACAAGAAAACATTATTAATGTGTTTGTTTAACAAGTGTTTATGTTTAATAAAAACATTTATTATATTTACAAGAAAACATTATTAATGTGTTTGTTTAACAAGTGTTTATGTTTAATAAAAACATTTATTATATTAACAAGAAAACATTATTAATGTGTTGGTTTAACATGTGATCTGCAGTTGTCTCCATCGTCCTCCAGAGGGCGCTGTGCGCTCGCAGATGTGATTGGTTTGGCGCCAGTTTCAGCAGCTGATGAATATATTTGAGGATGTTTTCCAGAACATTTAACTTCATCAGACCCGCGAATAATACTTTAAACATATTTAATTATACTTTTATTTAAATCAAACAGAATAAACTAAACTGTTAAAAAACCAAAAACCAACCTGTCGTCAGAACAAAAGAGAAACTTTCTACCAAATTATCACAAATATACTGCAAAGAAAAAACAAATACAAATACCTGTATATATTTTAAAACTTCTATTACTAAACTAATAAATTAACTGATAATAAAAATAACTGAACTAAACAACTGAACTAAACTAAACAACTGAACTAAACAACTGAACTAAACTAAACCACTGTACTAAACAACTTAAATAAACTAAACCACTGAACTAAACAACTTAACTAACTAAACCACTGAACTAAACTAAACCACTGTACTAAACAACTTAACTAAACTAAACAACTTAACTAAACTAAACCACTGAACTAAACAACTTAACTAACTAAACCACTGAACTAAACAACTGAACTAAACTAAACCACTGTACTAAACAACTTAACTAAACTAAACCACTGAACTAAACAACTTAACTAAACTAAACCACTGTACTAAACAACTTAACTAAACTAAACCACTGAACTAAACAACTTAACTAACTAAACCACTGAACTAAACAACTGAACTAAACTAAACCACTGTACTAAACAATTTAACTAAACTAAACCACTGAACTAAACAACTGAACTAAACTAAACCACTGAACTAAACAACTTAACTAAACTAAACCACTGAACTAAACAACTTAACTAAACTAAACCACTGTACTAAACAACTGAACTAAACTAAACCACTGAACTAAACAACTTAACTAAACTAAACCACTGAACTAAACAACTGAACTAAACTAAACCACTGTACTAAACAACTTAACTAAACTAAACCACTTAACTAAACTAAACCACTGAACTAAACAACTGAACTAAACTAAACCACTGTACTAAACAACTGAACTAAACTAAACCACTGAACTAAACCACTTAACTAAACTAAACCACTGAACTAAACAACCTGATGAACACGTTACTGATCCTCAACAAGATTAACTAAAACATTTAACTCAACGATAAAAGTGACTTGAACACCTTCATCAGAATCAACTGAAGCATCTTCATGGCTTAAGTTTGTCAACTGAACTAAACTAGTGACTAACTAACTAAAGTATCTTTTACAACAAACGTTCACCTGAACATCATATACTCGCATGAACGTGTAAACATGTATTGTGTGTTTACTCCCTGGTCCTGGTCCTGGTCCTGGTCCTGGTCCTGGTCTCGCTCACAGGGACCTGAGGTCTGCAGGGAGGGATCCAAAGGGCGGGGCCGCGACAGGTCGTCAGGAGAGGCTGTGAAGCAGCAACAGGTGCTGATCATTGCTGTCCAGGTGCTTCACGGCTGCAGGTAAGTTTCTCTCATGATTGAGTCTTGACTGGCAGCGCCGTGGTTGTCATAGCAACACGAGGTCATGAGTGACAGGTGTGCTCTCTCGTCGCCCGCTGGTGTCATGGATCCAGGTCGGTGTCGCTCCTGATTGTGTGTGTGTTTGTGTTGGAGAACCATCACCTCCGACTCGTTCTTGCGTCCTCAGGCCTGACGTGGGAGGTCCGTGCGAACACGCCTCGCTTCCACGGCAGCAGGAAGCGCTGGCTGTGCTTCGGCCGCAGTCGTTACAGCGTCAGTACCGTCGCTTCTGTTGTTGTTGTTCAGGCTCTGATGTTGACGTGCTGTTGCCAGGACAACGTGGTGCGCAGCCATAAGTACTCCCTCCTGAGCTTCCTGCCGCTGACGCTGTTCCAGCAGTTCCAGCGAGCAGCCAATCTCTACTTCCTGCTCATCATGGTGATCCAGGTGTGTGTGTGAGTGTGTGTGTGTGTGTGTGTGTGTGTGTGTGTGTGTGTGTGTGAGTGTGAGTGTGTGTGAGTGTGTGAGTGTGTGTGTGAGTGTGTGAGTGTGTGTGTGTGTGTGTGAGTGTGTGTGTGAGTGTGTGTGTGAGTGTGTGTGTGTGTGTGTGTGTGTGTGTGTGTGTGTGTGTGAGTGTGTGTGTGTGTGTGTGTGTGTGAGTGTGTGTGTGTGTGTGTGTGTGTGTGAGTGTGTGTGTGTGTGTGTGTGAGTGTGTGTGTGTGTGTGTGTGTGTGTGTGTGTGTGAGT
>NC_141819.1:1448234-1487335 GCF_982586985.1 Callionymus lyra
ATAGTGATCCAGTGAAGGAATACTAACTTATGATCTAGTCAAACGATAGTGATCCAGTGAAGGAATACTAACTTATGATCTAGTCAAACGATAGTGATCCAGTGAAGTAATACTAACTTATGATCTAGTCAAACACTAGTGATCCAGTGAAGTAATACTAACTTATGATCTAGTCAAACACTAGTGATCCAGTGAAGTAATACTAACTTATGATCTAGTCAAACACTAGTGATCCAGTGAAGTAATACTAACTTATGATCTAGTCCAACACTGGTAATCCAGTGAAGGAATACTAACTTATGATCTAGTCAAACACTAGTGGTCCAGTGAAGTAATACTAACTTATGATCTAGTCAAACACTAGTGATCCAGTGAAGTAATACTAACTTATGATCTCGTCAAACACTAGTGATCCAGTGAAGTAATACTAACTTATGATCTAGTCAAACACTAGTGATCCAGTGAAGTAATACTAACTTATGATCTAGTCAAACACTAGTGATCCAGTGAAGTAATACTAACTTATGATCTAGTCAAACACTAGTGATCCAGTGAAGTAATACTAACTTATGATCTAGTCAAACACTAGTGATCCAGTGAAGTAATACTAACTTATGATCTAGTCAAACACTAGTGATCCAGTGAAGTAATACTAACTTATGATCTAGTCAAACACTAGTGATCCAGTGAAGTAATACTAACTTATGATCTAGTCAAACACTAGTGATCCAGTGAAGTAATACTAACTTATGATCTAGTCAAACACTAGTGATCCAGTGAAGTAATACTAACTTGTGATCTAGTCAAACACTAGTGATCCAGTGAAGTAATACTAACTTATGATCTAGTCAAACACTAGTGATCCAGTGAAGTAATACTAACTTATGATCTAGTCAAACACTAGTGATCCAGTGAAGTAATACTAACTTATGATCTAGTCAAACACTAGTGATCCAGTGAAGTAATACTAACTTATGAACTAGTCAAACACTAGTGATCCAGTGAAGTAATACTAACTTATGAACTAGTCAAACACTAGTGATCCAGTGAAGTAATACTAACTTATGATCTAGTCAAACACTAGTGATCCAGTCACTCGTCTCTTTCAACCTCCTTTGTTAAAGCAACATATTGTAAGAACTTTTCATCTCGTCTCAGTTGTTTTCTTAGAAGATCGTGAACTTCCAAACAAACCTGTCCGTCTTCACCGTATGCTAACGAGCTAAGTTGTTAGCGTCATTTATAAAGTGTTATGTGTGCGTCTTCACCGTATGCTAACGAGCTAAGTTGTTAGCGTCATTTATAAAGTGTTATGTGTGCGTCTTCACCGTATGCTAACAAGCTAAGTTGTTAGCGTCATTTATAAAGTGTTATGTGTGCGTCTTCACCATATGCTAACGAGCTAAGTTGTTAGCATCATTTATAAAGTGTTATGTGTGCATCTTCACCGTATGCTAACGAGCTAATTTGTTAGCATCATTTATAAAGTGTTATGTGTGCGTCTTCACCGTATGCTAGCGAGCTAAGTTGTTAGCATCATTTATAAAGTGTTATGTGTGCGTCTTCATCGTATGCTAACGAGCTAAGTTGTTAGCATCATTTATAAAGTGTTATGTGTGCGTGTACAAGGATTTATTATTGATTTGGTGATATCACGACGCGCCGGCGGCTCCTCTCTGATGTCGCTCAGTTTCACAGGAAACCGATGTAAGTCCCGCGAGACTGAGCGTTAGAAGAGATATTTTTCTACCATCATGTCGACACCAAAGCGTTGAAATAAACGAAAGTGAAAAATCATCTTTTTCCTTCTATAAACCCTCAGACCTTCACTACTGTACTCATGGCTACATCTTTAGGTGAAAGAAAAAAATGGCATTAATACCGACATCGCACTTCAAGACACTAATATCGAATGTCGCACATATTTCAATATCTTCTACCATTAACCCTAATAAACGTGTCGTAACAACGTTTTACAAAACACTATATGGTTGAACGTCATAGAAAGTTTCTTCAGTTTGAACCAAGTATCTCAATGTCAAATAAACATTTGTAAATATTATGAAATGTGTAGTTAGTTTGTTCTCCTGTGTTGTGTGGGTTTACTCCGGACACTCCGGTTTCCTCCCACAGTCCAGAAACATACAGAGGTTGATTGAGAAGTTGAGGAAATTGTCTGTAGGTATGAGTGTGTGTGTGAATGGTTGTCTGTCTCTGTGTGTCCTGAGCCAGACTGGGGTCCTGTCCAGGGTGTCCCCTGCCTCTCACCCTATGAAGCTGGGATAGACTCCAGTCTCCCTGTGACCCCCCCTAAGGGAAAAAGCGGTAGAAAAAGAAAGAATGAATGAAACTGACTTTCATCTACACGTTTGTTCCAGACTGTTCCTGCGATTTCATCTCTTCCCTGGTACATCACTCTGTTGCCTCTGGTCCTGGTTCTGTCTCTGAGGAGCCTGAAGGACCTGATCCGAGACCAGGTACTTCACCTCCTCTCTCTCTCTCCCTCTCCCTCTCTCTCTCCCTCTCCCTCTCCCTCTCCCTCCTTCATCGACTCCTCGTCCTCTCCCTCATTGACCGAAGCAGTCGTCCCGGCAGCATTAAGGATCTCCTCCGTCGTTAAAGCTCCTCCTGTGGAACGTGATGTTTCTCCTGCAGGATCCTCTGCTTAAGTGCTTCGCTGAGTTACGGTCGTTAACAGCTGTGGGTGAAACGCTCGCTTGACCCTTTACTATTGACTAATCATTTAGTGCGGCTGTAAATCTCCGGGCCGGTGTCACCGTGGAGCCCCGTAATGGCGTCTCTCCTTTTCTGCTGCTAGACCTTTCACTGCCTCTCACACATCTCCGTCCATCACTCTTGCTGCCGTGGAGATGCTCCTCAGGCTCCTCAGGCTCCTCAGGCTCCTCAGGCTCCTCAGGCTCCTCAGGCTCCTCAGGCTCCTCAGGCTCCTCAGGCTCCTCGGGCTCCTCAGGCTCCTCAGGCTTCTCTCTCTCATCCTCCTCTCTCTCATCCTCCTCTCTCTCTCCTCCTCTCTCATCCTCCTCTCTCTCATCCTCCTCTCTCTCCTCCTCCTCTCTCATCCTCCTCTCTCTCATCCTCCTCTCTCTCCTCCTCCTCTCTCTCATCCTCCTCTCTCTCATGCTCCTCTCTCTCATCCTCCTCTCTCTCATCCTCCTCTCTCTCCTCCTCCTCTCTCATCCTCCTCTCTCTCATCCTCCTCTCTCTCATCCTCCTCTCTCTCATCCTCCTCTCTCTCCTCCTCCTCTCTCATCCTCCTCTCTCTCATCCTCCTCTCTGTCTCCACTCAAGGCCAGGAGACGCAGTGACTCGGAGATCAACTCCAGACCTTGTGACCTGCTGGTGTCCCAGAGGTGAGGACGAAGACGGCGTTGACTCCTGCAGGACCGCGGCTTGAAACAAGCTTCTAATGAAGCTCTAATGACGTGTGAATCCCTCCAGGACTCTTGAGAAGCACCTGCTGAAACAAACCAAAAGACAGGATGTTAAAAATGTTTCTGTGTGAGATCTTTAGATGTTGCTGCTGCTTATCTTCTGCCTCAGTTTCAGAGCGGCGCGCTGGAGGGACATCTGCGTGGGAGATGTTCTCCGGATTCATAAAGACCAGGTTATTCCGGTGAGCACGTCACGCTTCGGTTTAAAAACAGCTTCAGATTCTAACACGTCTGACTATTGAGCTCGTTTTAACAATGACTTTCTGGCACTTTCTGGATCAGAAACACTGAATTATTGAATTATTATTATTTATTATTTATTTTGCATGACCTGTCAGTATTGTTGTCGTCCACCTGAAGAACCCTGGTCTTCATGTTGTGTTGAACCAGTTCAGTGAATCTTTCAGAGGCTTTAGTTTCGAACGAGTCGTGTTTATTAGTGAGAACTTTGTGATGATGCTGCTCCTGTTGAAGTTGAACCAGAGGTTGTCGACTGGAGTAAGTGAAGCCACGACCAGGTCAACGGGATGTTGGATTTAATTCGCTACAGGACGAAGCCAAACAGATGATGTCACAAAGCAATCCACACGAACATCAACATTGTCTTCACGGCTCTTCTATACATGACACGGTGAGGGACGCCCTCAGGAACCTCCTCGGTACGACTCGTTTCTGGACACTTCACCAATACTCCCCCATGATGTCCCTATTCTCCAGTTGGACCCTATTCTCCAGTTGGTCCCTATTTTCCAGTTGGACCCTATTCTCCAGTTGGTCCCTGTTCTCCAGTTGGTCCCTATTCTCAAGTTGGTCCCTATTCTCCACTTGGTCCCTATTCTCCACTTGGTCCCTATTCTCCAGTTGGACCCTATTCTCCAGTTGGTCCCTATTCTCCAGTTGGTCCCTATTCTCCATTCGGTCCCTATTCTCAAGTTGGACCCTATTCTCCACTTGGTCCCTATTCTCCAGTTGGTCCCTATTCTCCAGTTGGTCCCTATTCTCAAGTTGGTCCCTATTCTCCACTTGGTCCCTATTCTCCAGTTGGTCCCTATTCTCCACTTGGTCCCTATTCTCCACTTGGTCCCTATTCTCAAGTTGGACCCTATTCTCCACTTGGTCCCTATTCTCCAGTTGGTCCCTATTCTCCAGTTGGACCCTATCCTCCAGTTGGTCCCTATTCTCCAGTTGGTCCCTATTCTCCAGTTGGTCCCTATTCTCCAGTTGGTCCCTATTCTCAAGTTGGACCCTATTCTCCACTTGGTCCCTATTCTCCACTTGGTCCCTATTCTCCAGTTGGTCCCTATTCTCAAGTTGGTCCCTATTCTCAAGTTGGTCCCTATTCTCAAGTTGGTCCCTATTCTCAAGTTGGTCCCTATTCTCCAGTTGGTCCCTATTCTCCAGTTGGTCCCTATTCTCAAGTTGGACTAGAGTCTAGGAAGTCTGTGATTCTGTACCTTTAACTCTTTACGCCTCCACCCACGTGGTTCTGGCCTTTGCTCCACAAGAGGTTTGAATGTTGGTTGAGATGGTGTGGAACGAAGGTTCTATCACAGACGTGGATCCACTGCTGGCTCTGGTTCTTGATTGTCCTGACAGTTGACACGGTTGTCAACGGTGCTGGTGGCAGCAGAACATGGTTCCATCTGATCCAGCAGATGCTGATTCACTTCTACCACTGAGACGGAATCTTCTGTCAACGTTGGCAGCATTTTGTCTCAAAGGTTCAACTGGAGGGTTCTGTTAGTTCTCGTGATCCGGCTCAACGTACTTCATCTTCCGACGGATGGAAGCTGTTCTCAGGAAGTGAACTCGCAGTGATGTTCATGACTGCACTCGTCAACATTTGTATTTTGAGGACCTTCAGTCTTCTACACTACAGAGAACACTGTACAGCTCAACGTGGCAGAACTGAAACTCTGGTTATCGAGCTGATGAGGTTCCAGGGTTGAATCAATACTTGATCTTTACAAATAACTATGACTTGAGGGTTTTATGAACAGGCAACACACTTGAGTTTGTTCAGGAAGATCAAACATCTAATGGTAGAATGAGGAAGAAAGTCTGGTTTAGTTTCTTCGTCGCTGCTGAGCTGTGAGTTAAGAACTCAAGGAGGAGTCGCTCTGTGACTCAAGTCAGATTAACTTGTATTTCTAGAGGCGTGGATGTCATGGCAGGATCATAGAAACATGTGTTTGTTCGACAGGCAGACGTCCTTCTGCTGTGCAGCTCTGAGCCTCACAGTCTGTCGTACGTGGAGACGGCAGACGTCGACGGGTAAATGTCGTACCGTAGAATGATGTACAAGTGTTTAAGCTGTAAACTTTTCCTTCGTACAGGGAGACAAACCTAAAGTACCGCCAAGCTCTCAAGGCCACACACAACGCTCTGACCTCCGACACCCCGGACAAGATGCTCGCCGCCTTCGACGGTACCTTGTTGTCCCAGTAGAATCCATAGAATCCACGACGGATCCTCACGAGTCGCTCAGTTCTCTCTCGTTTTCCAGGCGTTTTGCTGTGTGAAGAGCCCAACGACCGCCTGTACACCTTCAGAGGTCAACTGCTGTGGCGGGGAGAGCGCCACCCGCTGGACAACGAGCACGTCCTCCTGCGAGGAACCGTCCTGCGCAACACCAAGCTGGCCTACGGCCTGGTCGTGTACACGGGTACGAGGGACGCCTTCCTTTGTTCCGCTCGGAGAGACGCGCTTCTGAAGTTCTTAAGCCATATATTCTTGTTGTCGGGTGATCTCCAGCTCAACCTCGCTCTCCTTCAAAGATGTTCCAATGCATTAAGCCACAAATTATGAACGGGCGCTTAACTCTTGCGGACCTGAAAAGGCGGGTCTCTCAACATCACTCAGACCACACGCCGTCTTTAAGTGTTCATTGATCGGATGTTACTGGACGAGGTGTCGTGGATCTGGCGGCTCTGACCCTCTCACTTCCACGGATCTATAGATCAAATTCCTCGGGAGATAGGTTTTAAATCATCAATCAGTGGTTTATCCATCGGCGCGACCCCGGTCCGTCCCGATGATAACTCGTGGCGTCCTCGCACGGGTCTGACAAACGCTGCTTTTCTTTCGACCCTTTCAAGGATTTGCATGTGACGTCATGTGCTTCGCGTCTAAAGCGCTCGCTGTGAGATTTGCATTAGAAACATAAAGTGTAACTTCATCGATTCCCTGCGAGGGAAGTTCTCTCCTGCCCGTGACCTCGCTGCCGAAGAGGTCACACTTCTCTTGAGCCGGTGAGGATTCAGCCTCTCGCTCAAGGGCACGAGCGCATATGTGGAAACCGACGTAAGGCCGTGAACTCTCACCTCCTGGCTGCAGGAGGGTCCGGGGTCACGGGCAGCTTTCCTTTGCATTAAGCGCTTGTCTATTCTATACCAGGCGCAGACAGTAAGATCCTGAGGAACTGTGGGAAGCTGCGAGTGAAGAAGACTCAAACGGAGAAAGTTCTCAACAGAGTTGTGATCGGGGTGAGCGGGTCAACGAGTGGGAGGATTACAAGATGTTTGAAGAAGTCGCTGAAAGCGCCGTCGGTGTGTGTGTGTGTGTGTGTGTGTGTGTGTGTGTGTGTGTGTGTGTGTGTGTGTGCAGATAGTGGCGTCCATCCTGCTGGTGTCTCTGCTCCTGGCCATCGGCAGCGGCGTGTTCTCCGCTCAGGTCCTGGACGCCTGGTCTTACCTGGTGGTCGACGCCAACCCTGTCTACACGGGCTTCCTGGACTTCTGGGGCTTCGTCATCCTGCTGAGCCCGGCGCTGCCCATCTCGCTCTACATCTCGTCAGTGGCGTCCGAGGCGAGGGAGCGGCGGCGGCTGAAGCGTGTTTGTGTCGTTGTGCAGGCTGGAGGTGATCCACACGGTGCAGAGCAAGTTCATCGGCTGGGACCTGGACATGTACTGGCGGCCCGGCGACAGGTTCGCCGAGGCCAGGAACAGCATCCTCACCGAGGAGCTGGGCCAGGTGGGATACCTGCTCAGCGACAAGACGGGAACGTTGACGCAGAACCGTCTTCTCTTCAGGCAATGCTGCGTCGCCGGGGAGATCTACGGTAAAGAGTCCGAGAAGAATCATCTCGTGACGTCAACTGTGTTATGTCGGTTCAATGACCCTCTTTTTGACTCAAAGTTTAGTATTTTGATGCAAGATTTACACTCGAGGAGCGTTCTATGAGCATACCTCCTCCGAGGAGCCTCGTAAGAAACTGAAACACCTGGTGTTTCCAGAGTTTGAATACATTTCAAGCTAAATAAACACACAAGTGTGGAGAGATCAGGGAGAGAGAGCAAGTCACGGCTTCAGTTGATCCTTAAAAACAATCAATTAAGACCTGAATTGGCAGTAAAATGATTTAAATCAAAATTGCAATACTTCTTAAAATGTTGTCTTTATGTTTTGTTTGGGGGGGGGGTGGGTGCGGGGGGCGGGGGGTTAAATTTGGTTGATTAAGTTGGACTTAAATTTGATTTTAAATTATTTTTCTAAACGTCTTGACTGTAACTTAGATAAAGATAAAGGTGGTGATAAACATGTAGTTAACCTTTAGGGGTCAGTAGTCAAGGTCTTTTTCAAAATGATTGTTGAATAGTTTAACGTGGAAAATTGTTTGTTCATTTTAATGTAGCAACTGGAGCTCAGTCGTCTTCTTCCAAAAACACACTTAAAAACATCGACACCTTCAAACTGTTCATCTGTAACGTAACTGAGGAAGCTCCTCATGAGAAGAATTGATCAGAAACAAACTTAAATAAAACTTTATTTTGAATTTGTTTGTGGCAGACGTTTAAAGAAAACCTACTGGAAGAACTCCAGGTAAATATCGCGAGCGCTTCCGGCGCCGACGGTCGACTGTCTGCGCTCGCGATTTGAAAGAAGTTCAATTCAATGTTATTTAAGTAACAGTTTATTTAGTGTCTAAACCAGAAGGATGTGTCTCGCCTGCAGTTCATACTAAACTCTGCAGCCAGAATTCTGAGCCGCTCTAGTAGAAGAACTCACATTTTGTACACTTTACCCAAGACTCTGGTGGAGAATCAAAAAAGATCCAACAACCCAACAAAGGGTGAATCACAGCGTGACAGTAAGAAAATGTCCTTTTAAGAGGAAACCATGAGCAGAACCAGACTCAGTGTTGCCTTCTCCTGCTGTGACCGACTGGGAGGAAGGATGGGGGGGAAGGATGGGGGGGGAAGGATGGGGGCGGAAGGATGGGGGGGAAGGATGGGGGGGAAGGATGGGGGGGAAGGATGGGGGGGAAGGATGGGGGCGGAAGGATGGGGTGGGAAGGATGGGGGGGAAGGATGGGGGGGAAGGATGGGGGGAAGGATGGGGGGGAAGGATGGGGTGGGAAGGATGGGGGGGAAGGATGGGGGGGAAGGATGGGGGGGAAGGATGGGGAGGAAGGATGGGGGGAATGATGGGGGGGAAGGATGGGGAGGAAGGATGGGGGGGAGGATGGGGGGAAGGATGGGGGGGAAGGATGGGAGGGAAGGATGGGGGGGAGGATGGGGGGAGGATGGGGGGGAAGGATGGGGGCTGTGGTTGAGGATAATGCCGTGAGTTGTACAGGGACATCTTCAGTATTAATGCACATGTTGGCTGGGTAATAATAACCACGGCGCTCCTGCAGTCTGACGCAGGAACAAAGCTCTCTCTCGGGAAGTGACCTCACATAAACCGCGGATGACTCTTGGTCCTCCAGAGATGCTGAGACGGAAGGGCAGGATACAGTAAAAGTCCATTGATTAAATATTTAACAGCGATCTGCTCGCGGGAGTCGACCTGTAACTGAAACCTTGTCAGAGTCACAGCAGCCACATGTTGACGGAACCACATGTTTGTTTGTTCCTCAGGTGATGTTTCGTCGAGAGCGGAGGACGTGAAGGTACATGAGATCACACTTGTTCTTCACCAGAGTGATGGTCTCTCTCTGAAGCCCATGGATCTCAGCTGGAACACCTACTCCAACGGTGGACTGTTCATGTGGGCACCGGGTCTGGTGGAGCGAGCGCGAGGACGGCGGTGTCCGGCCGTCAGAGACTTCTTCACGGCGCTGTCGCTCTGTCACACCGTCATGGTCGAGTGGAAAGAAGGTGCGTCTTCATCCACGGTCAGTCTGTGACACCGCTGTCACTCAAACGTAGCTTCAGTCCTGATGGCAGATCTTCTTGACTGTGATGCTCCTCACGTCCCTGGAGAAGCACCAGGTCATCTGAGACGTGAAGTTCTTGACTTGTGAAGAACTTCAGCGCTTTATGAAGATTTGGTCAAACTTTCATGGAGTTATATCGTGAATAATAAACACATTTAATGTATAAGACTTTATAGAAGTTAATCATCGTGTAAAACACCAAAAAATTAATATCACTAGTTGTGGAATATATTATGTATAAATCCAGTGTTCATGACGTTTAATGATTCTTTTATTTCTCAGTTGCAAACTGCACTGCAGCTGCTGCTAACTGTTCTTGGTTATAGCTCAATGTAAAACATAAAATAGCAGCTTCACTTTAAATCATATTCATTTCATTTTGTCATGAATCACAAGGTGAGCCAAAAGCGAAAGACAATAAGCAGCAGGCAGGAGAAAAGTTACAAAACCATTTGATGAAAAAGGATGGCAACAAGGTCCAAAACAGTATATTCCAAAAAAAAATAACAATGGAGTCCAGAGTTCTTTCTCTCAAATAACAGTCCGAGGAAAATATGGGGGTAGATCCCGAAAGGGCATCAAGACACACAATCCACTGACGGGTAAAGAATAAATGTCAAAACAAACACTCACCAAAAACGAAGTAACTGTAAAACGCTGACTATAGAATCGTCAGGAACTACAACCTCCGAGGAACAAAGATGAAACAACAAGCAGGCAGAACTGAGCGGAGTCGAAGATTTACCAGGTGCGACTGGAAACGAGCCTACAACTGCTGGCTGGTGATCAGCCCCTTAAATCTGTCCGGGATGATTGATGATCACCAGCAGCTGAGACATTTGTCCCAGTAAAGAGTTGACAAAACAAGATGAAACGTTCGCACACATTAGATTAAACGTACAAATTAAAACCATTGTAAATGTAACGACAACAGAACCAGTGGAACGACCAACCATGAAGATCTTTAAGGAGGTTCTTGACTCAAGTGTTCAAGGATCATCTTCGAGGAGGTTCTTGACTCAAGTGTTCAAGGATATATTTGAGGAGGTTCATGACTCAAGTGTTTAAGGATCATCTTCAAGGAGGTTCTTGACTCAAGTGTTCAAGGATCATCTTCGAGGAGGTTCTTGACTCAAGTGTTCAAGGATCATCTTTGAGGAGGTTCTTGACTCAAGTGTTCAAGGATCATCTTCGAGGAGGTTCTTGACTCAAGTGTTCAAGGATCATCTTTGAGGAGGTTCTTGACTCAAGTGTTCAAGGATCATCTTCGAGGAGGTTCTTGACTCAAGTGTTCAAGGATCATCTTCGAGGAGGTTCTTGACTCAAGTGTTCAAGGATCATCTTCGAGGAGGTTCTTGACTCAAGTGTTCAAGGATCATCTTTGAGGAGGTTCTTGACTCAAGTGTTCAAGGATCATCTTCGAGGAGGTTCTTGACTCAAGTGTTCAAGGATCATCTTCGAGGAGGTTCTTGACTCAAGTGTTCAAGGATCATCTTCGAGGAGGTTCTTGACTCAAGTGTTCAAGGATCATCTTCGAGGAGGTTCTTGACTCAAGTGTTCAAGGATCATCTTCGAGGAGGTTCATGACTCAAGTGTTCAAGGATCATCTTCGAGGAGGTTCTTGACTCAAGTGTTCAAGGATCATCTTCGAGGAGGTTCATGACTCAAGTGTTCAAGGATCATCTTCGAGGAGGTTCTTGACTCAAGTGTTCAAGGATCATCTTCGAGGAGGTTCTTGACTCAAGTGTTCAAGGATCATCTTCGAGGAGGTTCTTGACTCAAGTGTTCAAGGATATATTTGAGGAGGTTCATGACTCAAGTGTTGAAGGATCATCTTTGAGGAGGTTCATGACTCAAGTGTTTAAGGATCATCTTCAAGGAGGTTCTTGACTCAAGTGTTCAAGGATCATCTTCGAGGAGGTTCTTGACTCAAGTGTTCAAGGATCATCTTCGAGGAGGTTCTTGACTCAAGTGTTCAAGGATCATCTTTGAGGAGGTTCTTGACTCAAGTGTTCAAGGATCATCTTCGAGGAGGTTCATGACTCAAGTGTTCAAGGATCATCTTCGAGGAGGTTCTTGACTCAAGTGTTCAAGGATCATCTTTGAGGAGGTTCTTGACTCAAGTGTTCAAGGATCATCTTCGAGGAGGTTCTTGACTCAAGTGTTCAAGGATCATCTTTGAGGAGGTTCTTGACTCAAGTGTTCAAGGATCATCTTCGAGGAGGTTCATGACTCAAGTGTTCAAGGATCATCTTCGAGGAGGTTCTTGACTCAAGTGTTCAAGGATCATCTTTGAGGAGGTTCTTGACTCAAGTGTTCAAGGATCATCTTCGAGGAGGTTCATGACTCAAGTGTTCAAGGATCATCTTCGAGGAGGTTCTTGACTCAAGTGTTCAAGGATCATCTTTGAGGAGGTTCTTGACTCAAGTGTTCAAGGATCATCTTCGAGGAGGTTCTTGACTCAAGTGTTCAAGGATCATCTTCGAGGAGGTTCTTGACTCAAGTGTTCAAGGATCATCTTCGAGGAGGTTCTTGACTCAAGTGTTCAAGGATCATCTTTGAGGAGGTTCTTGACTCAAGTGTTCAAGGATCATCTTCGAGGAGGTTCTTGACTCAAGTGTTCAAGGATCATCTTCGAGGAGGTTCTTGACTCAAGTGTTCAAGGATCATCTTCGAGGAGGTTCTTGACTCAAGTGTTCAAGGATCATCTTCGAGGAGGTTCTTGACTCAAGTGTTCAAGGATCATCTTCGAGGAGGTTCATGACTCAAGTGTTCAAGGATCATCTTCGAGGAGGTTCTTGACTCAAGTGTTCAAGGATCATCTTCGAGGAGGTTCATGACTCAAGTGTTCAAGGATCATCTTCGAGGAGGTTCTTGACTCAAGTGTTCAAGGATCATCTTCGAGGAGGTTCTTGACTCAAGTGTTCAAGGATCATCTTCGAGGAGGTTCTTGACTCAAGTGTTCAAGGATCATCTTCGAGGAGGTTCTTGACTCAAGTGTTCAAGGATCATCTTCGAGGAGGTTCTTGACTCAAGTGTTCAAGGATCATCTTCGAGGAGGTTCTTGACTCAAGTGTTCAAGGATCATCTTCGAGGAGGTTCTTGACTCAAGTGTTCAAGGATCATCTTCGAGGAGGTTCATGACTCAAGTGTTCAAGGATCATCTTCGAGGAGGTTCTTGACTCAAGTGTTCAAGGATCATCTTCGAGGAGGTTCTTGACTCAAGTGTTCAAGGATCATCTTCGAGGAGGTTCTTGACTCAAGTGTTCAAGGATCATCTTCGAGGAGGTTCTTGACTCAAGTGTTCAAGGATCATCTTCGAGGAGGTTCTTGACTCAAGTGTTCAAGGATCATCTTCGAGGAGGTTCTTGACTCAAGTGTTCAAGGATCATCTTCGAGGAGGTTCTTGACTCAAGTGTTCAAGGATCATCTTCGAGGAGGTTCATGACTCAAGTGTTCAAGGATCATCTGAGAGTCTTTCTCCCTCCAGAGCGTCCTGTCTACCAGGCGGCATCGCCGGACGAGGAGTCGCTGGTCAGCGCGGCCCGGGAGCTGGGCTGGGCCTTCCTGTCTAGAACCAGAGAGTTCCTGGTGGTGTCCGAGCTCGGCCTGCACAGGAAGTACGAGCTGCTGGCTCTGCTGGACTTCACCAGCAGGAGGCGCCGCATGTCTGTGCTGGGTTGTTGCACCTTCTCTTGGACTCTTGATTGATTTGACCCGTTTGTGACTGAAGATGAAAACCTCTCCTCCTCAGTGCGGGAACCCGAGGGCGGGTTGAAGCTGTACTGTAAGGGCGCCGACATGGTGGTCCTGCAGCGACTGCGGAGTGACGGTCCACACCAGGAGAAGATGGAACGAGCGCTGGAGGTGAACTTTTCCTGACGCACAAAACTCTCCCTGAATTTTTTCATCTGGTTCCTGGTCACATGACTCAGTGGAGCAAACAGTCTTCATGTTGAGTAGGTGCTTGGGTGACTTAGGTCAGTCCGTCAAACTAAACTTGTTTACACTATTGTGACAGTTTATTTTGTGTCTAAACCAGAAGGATGTGTCTCGCCTGCAGTACATACTAAACTCTGCAGCCAGAATTCTGAGCCGCTCTAGTAGAAGAACTCACATTTCTCCTTCAAACTCTTCACTGGCTGCTCTAGTAGAAGAACTCACATTTCTCCTTCAAACTCTTCACTGGCTGCTCTAGTAGAAGAACTCACATTTCTCCTTCAAACTCTTCACTGGCTGCTCTAGTAGAAGAACTCACATTTCTCCTTCAAACTCTTCACTGACTGCTCTAGTAGAATAACTCACATTTCTCCTTCAAACTCTTCACTGGCTGCTCTAGTAGAAGAACTCACATTTCTCCTTCAAACTCTTCACTGACTGCTCTAGTAGAAGAACTCACATTTCTCCTTCAAACTCTTCACTGGCCGCTCTAGTAGAAGAACTCACATTTCTCCTTCAAACTCTTCACTGGCTGCTCTAGTAGAAGAACTCACATTTCTCCTTCAAACTCTTCACTGGCTGCCAGTTTCTTTCAGGATCATTTTAAAATTCTGGTTCTTACTTTCTAGTCATTGCCAGGTTCCTCCTTAGATGTCTTATGTTGTCTTACTAACTTACTTACTTACTAACTTACTTACTTACTAACTTACTTACGAACTTACTTACTTACTTAATTACGAACTTACTTACTTACTAACTTACTTACGAACTTACTTACTTACTTAATTACGAACTTACTTACTTACTTAATTACGAACTTACTTACTTACTTACTTACTAACTTACTTACGAACTTACTTACTTACTTAATTACGAACTTACTTACTTACTTACTTACGAACTTACTTACTAACTTACTTACTTACGAACTTACTTACTTACTTAATTACGAACTTACTTACTTACTTACTTACTTAATTACGAACTTACTTACTTACATACTTACTTACGAACTTACTTACTTACTTACTTACTTATTTACTTACATACTTACTTACGAACTTACTTACTCACTCACTTACTTTCTTTCTTACTTACTTACTTACTTAGTTACTTACTTACTTACTTACTTACAAACTTACTTACTTACTCACTTACTTACTTTCTTACTTACTTACTTTCTTACTTACTTACTTACTTACTTAATTACGAACTTACTTACTTACTTACATACATACTTACTTACGAACTTACTTACTTACTTATTTACTTACATACTTACTTACGAACTTTCTTACTTACGAACTTACTTTCTTTCTTACTTACTTACTTACTTACTTACTTAGTTACAAACTTACTTACTTACTTACTTACGTACTTACTTACTTTCTTACGTACTTACGCACTTACTTACGTACTTAATTACTTACTTACGTACTTACGCACTTACTTACTTACGTCAGTTCAAGGTTAATATAAGAAGTTCAAGGTCAATATAAGAAGTTCAAGGTCAATATAAGAAGTTCAAGGTTAATATAAGAAGTTCAAGGTCAATATAAGAAGTTAAAGGTAAATATAAGAAGTTCAAGGTCAATATAAGAAGTTCAAGGTTAATATAAGAAGTTCGAGGTCAATATAAGAAGTTCAAGGTTAATATAAGAAGTTCGAGGTCAATATAAGAAGTTCAAGGTTAATATAAGAAGTTCAAGGTTAATATAAGAAGTTCAAGGTCAATGTTAGAGCAGCTAATATTCATGACTCGTATGATCACAGCAGCTCGTAACATTCCTGACCACACATTTAAACTATTGTCTTCACGTTCAGATCTTCGCCCGGTCCTGCCTCCGGACCTTGTGTGTGGCGGTCCGACCTGTTCCTGAGGCATCATGGGAGCAGTGGAGGAAGACCCTGGGCCGGGCCGCCAACATGGCGACCAGTGATCGCGACCAAGTGTTGGAGAGTGTGTACGATGAGATGGAGAGAGAACTGACGGTAGATGATGGTTGACTTCAGAGGTTTAATGCTGTTTTGACACCTGTGTTTGTTTGTTTTCAATACTTTTCAATACTTTCACACGTGTATCGCTTCAGTCGAGATGTTTTACAAACATTGATGAGCTTCAAGTTCATCATTAGCTCAGCGTAAGTATTTGAACTGGAAAACCTTTAGAATCTTCCGTGCACGTGAGGTTATGAACCAACACCAGGTGAAAGATGAACAACAACAAAGGCTGATGATTGAACTACCAGGTTCAGGGGTCAACCTGCTGAAAGATGAAGAAGGTTGATCAGACGTGTAAGAAACTAGGTGGCGCTCTCACTACATCTAAGTTGTGAACTAACATGTATTTCTGAACAGTTACATCATATCTTTTTAGTTTCTAAATCTCTAGGTATTTTTAACTGTGTCTGGTTTTTTTATATTGTTCAAGTGCTTTGTGACCCTGGTCTAGAAAGATCTTTATAAATAACTGTTACTTACTTACTTAAGTATGAACTTACTTACGAACTTAAGAACTTAAGTACCTACCTACCTACCTACCTACCCACCTACCTACCTACCTACCTACCTACCTACCTACCTACCTACCTACCTACCTACCTACCTACCTACCTACCTACCTACCTACCTACCTACCTACCTACCCACCCACCCACCCACCCACCCACCCACC
Source organism: Callionymus lyra (assembly GCF_982586985.1). Taxonomy (NCBI): domain Eukaryota; kingdom Metazoa; phylum Chordata; class Actinopteri; order Syngnathiformes; family Callionymidae; genus Callionymus; species Callionymus lyra. The sequence continues at coordinate 1,464,461 of NC_141819.1, forward strand.
TACCTACCTACCTACCTACCTACCTACCTACCTACCTACCTACCTACCTACCTACCTACCTACCTACCTACCTACCTACCCACCCACCCACCCACCCACCCACCCACCCACCCACCCACCCACCCACCCACCCACCCACCCACCCACCCACCCACCCACCCACCCACCCACCCACCTACCTACCTACCTACCTACCTACCTACCTACCTACCCACCCACCCACCCACCCACCCACCCACCCACCCACCCACCTACCTACCTACCTACCTACCTACCTACCTACCTACCTACCTACCTACCTACCTACCTACCTACCTACCTACCTACCTACCTACCTACCTACCTACCTACCTACCTACCTACCTACCTACCTACCTACCTACCCACCCACCCACCCACCCACCCACCCACCTACCTACCTACCCACCCACCCACCCACCCACCCACCCACCCACCCACCTACCTACCTACCTACCTACCTACCTACCTACCTACCTACCTACCTACCTACCTACCTACCTACCTACCTACCTACCTACCCACCTACCTACCTACCTACCTACCCACCTACCTACCTACCTACCTACCTACCCACCCACCTACCTACCTACCTACCTACCTACCCACCTACCTACCTACCTACCTACCTACCTACCTACCTACCCACCTACCCACCTACCTACCTACCTACCTACCCACCTACCCACCTACCTACCTACCTACCTACCTACCTACCTACCCACCTACCCACCTACCTACCTACCTACCTACCTACCTACCTACCTACCCACCTACCTACCTACCTACCTACCCACCTACCTACCTACCTACCTACCTACCCACCTACCCACCTACCTACCTACCTACCTACCTACCTACCTACCTACCTACCTACCTACCTACCTACCTACCTACCTACCTACCCACCCACCTACCTACCTACCTACCTACCTACCTACCTACCTACCTACCCACCGACCCACCTACCCACCAAAAATATCAAACTATAAACTGTAACCTTTAAACGTAGATAATATTTCAGGGTATCGTTGAAATAAATGAATAAAACATCATTTCTCAAAGAAAGTTTAATTTCATGTTCAATCGTCTCTTCAGCTTCTGGGCGTGACTGCGATCGAGGACCGACTCCAGGACGGCGTCCCCGAGACCGTGGCTCTGATCCGACGAGCCGGGATCAAGGTGTGGGTTCTGACCGGAGACAAGAAAGGTATGGACAGGTCAAGGTCAAAGCAGACGTTCACTGACATCCTGGTTCCGCTCAGAGACCGCCGTCAACATCGCGTACTCCTGCAGACTGCTGGACCCGAGCACCAGGGTTCTGGAGGGGCCGGAGCTGAGGTGGGTTCTGGATCCTCCAGGGTCACGACGCAGTCACGGCTCTGTGTTCGTCCACAGACGGATCCTGCAGTCGTCCGACCCGGAGACCAGCTTCTGCGGCACCAGAGAGACGGAGGTCTGGGCCGTGGAGAAGGACGTGATCGGAGCCGAGACGGCTGTGGTTCTGAGCGGATCAGAGCTCGTGAGCAAAGCTTCGTCTGGACCTTTGATCGGAAGATGATTTGAGTCTTTTGAGTCTTTAGAAAGAAAGAGCTTCTGTTGCAGACTTTCAAAACATGAAAGAACGATTGGATTCATTTTTTGTTGATTATTTTGAGGAACAGTTGTTGCAGCGACTTGAGAAAGAGGCGTTAATATAAGTTTGTTTAACCAACATTAACTTTTAACCTGTAACTATTAGAAACTAACTAGTGAGAGAGTGAAACACAAACTCTGTCAACAGTTCCTGCTGGTTCATCCGATGACACGTGTTTTCAAACAATTTTCAACTAGAATCAATTTTCAACTATAATCAATCAATTTTCATCTATAATTAAACAATTTTCAACTTTAATCAACAATTTTTAACTATAATCAAACAATTTTCAACTATAATCAAACAATTTTCAACTATAATCAACAATTTTCAACTATAATCAACAATTTTCAACTATAATCAATCGATTTTCAACTATAATCAAACAATTTTCAACTGTAATCAAACAATTTTCAACTGTAATCAAACAATTTTCAACTATAATCAAACAATTTTCAACTATAATCAACAATTTTCAACTATAATCAACAATTTTCAACTATAATCAATCGATTTTCAACTATAATCAAACAATTTTCAACTGTAATCAATCGATTTTCAACTATAATCAAACAATTTTCAACTGTAATCAATCGATTTTCAACTATAATCAACAATTTTCAAATATAATCAATCGATTTTCAACTATAATCCAACAATTTTCAACTGTAATCAATCGATTTTCAACTATAATCAAACAATTTTCAACTGTAATCAAACAATTTTCAACTATAATCAACAATTTTGAACTATAATCAATCGATTTTCAACTATAATCAAACAATTTTCAACTGTAATCAAACAATTTTCAACTATAATCCAACAATTTTCAACTAAAATCAAACAATTTTCAACTATAATCAAACAATTTTCAACTATAATCAACAATTTTCAACTATAATCAACAATTTTCAACTATAATCAATCGATTTTCAACTATAATCAAACAATTTTCAACTATAATCAAACAATTTTCAACTATAATCCAACAATTTTCAACTAAAATCAAACAATTTTCAACTATAATCCAACAATTTTCAACTAAAATCAAACAATTTTCAACTATAATCAAACAATTTTCAACTATAATCAACAATTTTCAACTATAATCAACAATTTTCAACTATAATCAATCGATTTTCAACTATAATCAAACAATTTTCAACTATAATCAAACAATTTTCAACTATAATCAACAATTTTGAACTATAATCAATCGATTTTCAACTATAATCAAACAATTTTCAACTGTAATCAAACAATTTTCAACTATAATCAAACAAACAATTTTCAACTATAATCAAACAATTTTCAACTGTAATCAAACAATTTTCAACTATAATCAAACAATTTTCAACTATAATCAAACAATTTTCAACTATAATCAAACAAACAATTTTCAACTATAATCAAACAATTTTCAACTATAATCAAACAATTTTCAACTATAATCAAACAATTTTCAACTATAATCAACAATTTTCAACTATAATCAACAATTTTCAACTATAATCAATCGATTTTCAACTATAATCAAACAATTTTCAACTATAATCAAACAATTTTCAACTATAATCAAACAATTTTCAACTATAATCAAACAATTTTCAAATATAATCAAACAATTTTCAACTATAATCAACAATTTTCAACTATAATCAACAATTTTCAACTATAATCACACAATTTTCAACTATAATCAACAATTTTCAACTATAATCCAACAATTTTCAACTAAAATCAAACAATTTTCAACTATAATCCAACAATTTTCAACTAAAATCAAACAATTTTCAACTATAATCAAACAATTTTCAACTATAATCAACAATTTTCAACTATAATCAACAATTTTCAACTATAATCAATCGATTTTCAACTATAATCAAACAATTTTCAACTATAATCAAACAATTTTCAACTATAATCAACAATTTTGAACTATAATCAATCGATTTTCAACTATAATCAAACAATTTTCAACTGTAATCAAACAATTTTCAACTATAATCAAACAAACAATTTTCAACTATAATCAAACAATTTTCAACTGTAATCAAACAATTTTCAACTATAATCAAACAATTTTCAACTATAATCAAACAATTTTCAACTATAATCAAACAAACAATTTTCAACTATAATCAAACAATTTTCAACTATAATCAAACAATTTTCAACTATAATCAAACAATTTTCAACTATAATCAACAATTTTCAACTATAATCAACAATTTTCAACTATAATCAATCGATTTTCAACTATAATCAAACAATTTTCAACTATAATCAAACAATTTTCAACTATAATCAAACAATTTTCAACTATAATCAACAATTTTCAACTATAATCAATCGATTTTCAACTATAATCAAACAATTTTCAACTGTAATCAAACAATTTTCAACTATAATCAAACAATTTTCAACTATAATCAAACAATTTTCAACTATAATCAAACAATTTTCAAATATAATCAAACAATTTTCAACTATAATCAACAATTTTCAACTATAATCAACAATTTTCAACTATAATCACACAATTTTCAACTATAATCAAACAATTTTCAACTATAATCAAACAATTTTCAACTATAATCAAACAATTTTCAAATATAATCAAACAATTTTCAACTATAATCAACAATTTTCAACTATAATCAACAATTTTCAACTATAATCACACAATTTTCAACTATAATCAACAATTTTCAACTATAATCCAACAATTTTCAACTAAAATCAAACAATTTTCAACTATAATCCAACAATTTTCAACTAAAATCAAACAATTTTCAACTATAATCAAACAATTTTCAACTATAATCAACAATTTTCAACTATAATCAACAATTTTCAACTATAATCAATCGATTTTCAACTATAATCAAACAATTTTCAACTATAATCAAACAATTTTCAACTATAATCAACAATTTTCAACTATAATCAATCGATTTTCAACTATAATCAAACAATTTTCAACTGTAATCAAACAATTTTCAACTATAATCAAACAATTTTCAACTATAATCAAACAATTTTCAACTATAATCAAACAATTTTCAAATATAATCAAACAATTTTCAACTATAATCAACAATTTTCAACTATAATCAACAATTTTCAACTATAATCACACAATTTTCAACTATAATCAAACAATTTTCAACTATAATCAAACAATTTTCAACTATAATCAAACAATTTTCAAATATAATCAAACAATTTTCAACTATAATCAACAATTTTCAACTATAATCAACAATTTTCAACTATAATCACACAATTTTCAACTATAATCAACAATTTTCAACTATAATCCAACAATTTTCAACTAAAATCAAACAATTTTCAACTATAATCCAACAATTTTCAACTAAAATCAAAAAAATTTCAACTAAAATCAAACAATTAAGTTTTAACATTTGTTCTTTTCATGCGTGTGTGAAACAAGCTGCTTTAATGTCAACAACAACAACAACAACAACAACAACAACAACAACAACAACAACAACAACAACAACAACAACAACAACAACAACAACAACAACAACAACAACAACAACAACAACAACAACAACAACAACAACAACACTGTGGAATCAAACCATGTTCACTCACCTGCAGACTGAGGTCCATCAGGGTCCGGACGGCGGCGCCGTGTTCATGAAGCTGGCCAGCAGGTGTCAGTCGGTGCTGTGCTGCCGGGTCACTCCGGGTCAGAAGGCCGCCGTGGTCTCGCTGGTCCAGAGACACACGGACGCCGTGACTCTGGCCATCGGCGACGGCGCCAACGACGTCAACATGATCAAGAGTGAGTCACGTGACCGACGGCGTCGGAGAAACACGTCTCCTGGTTTTCCTTCTCCTGCAGCGGCTCACGTTGGCGTCGGACTGGCCGGCGTGGAAGGAGGTCAGGCGGTCCAGAACGCAGACTTCGCTCTGGCCCAGTTCAGGTTCCTGCAGAAGCTGCTGCTGGTCCACGGACGCTGGTCCTGCAGACGCATCTCCATCTTCCTGCGATACTTCCTGTTCAAGACCAGCAGCTTCGCGCTGGTGCACATCTGGTTCGCTCTGTTCAACGGCTTCAGTGCACAGGTGAGATCAGAGCACAGGTGAGATCAGAGCACAGGTGAGATCAGAGCACAGGTGAGATCAGAGCACAGGTGAGATCAGTGCACAGGTGAGATCAGAGCACAGGTGAGATCAGAGCACAGGTGAGATCAGAGCACAGGTGAGATCAGTGCACAGGTGAGATCAGAGCACAGGTGAGATCAGTGCACAGGTGAGATCAGAGCACAGGTGAGATCAGAGCACAGGTGAGATCAGAGCACAGGTGAGATCAGAGCACAGGTGAGATCAGAGCACAGGTGAGATCAGACCACAGGTGAGATCAGTGCACAGGTGAGATCAGAGCACAGGTGAGATCAGTGCACAGGTGAGATCAGAGCACAGGTGAGATCAGAGCACAGGTGAGATCAGTGCACAGGTGAGATCAGAGCACAGGTGAGATCAGAGCACAGGTGAGATCAGAGCACAGGTGAGATCAGAGCACAGGTGAGATCAAGGCACAGGTGAGATCAGTGCACAGGTGAGATCAGAGCACAGGTGAGATCAGAGCACAGGTGAGATCAGTGCACAGGTGAGATCAGTGCACAGGTGAGATCAGAGCACAGGTGAGATCAAGGCACAGGTGAGATCAGTGCACAGGTGAGATCAGAGCACAGGTGAGATCAGTGCACAGGTGAGATCAGAGCACAGGTGAGATCAGAGCACAGGTGAGATCAGTGCACAGGTGAGATCAGAGCACAGGTGAGATCAGAGCACAGGTGAGATCAGAGCACAGGTGAGATCAGAGCACAGGTGAGATCAGTGCACAGGTGAGATCAGAGCACAGGTGAGATCAGAGCACAGGTGAGATCAGAGCACAGGTGAGATCAGAGCACAGGTGAGATCAGAGCACAGGTGAGACACAGGTGAAGCACAGGTGAAGCACAGGTGAAGCACAGGTGAGACACAGGTGAGACACAGGTGAAGCACAGGTGAAGCACAGGTGAAGCAAAGGTGAAGCACAGGGGAAGTACAGGTAAAGCACAGGTGAGACACAGGTGAAGCACAGGTGAAGCACAGGTGAGACACAGGTGAGACACAGGTGAAGCACAGGTGAAGCAAAGGTGAAGCACAGGGGAAGTACAGGTAAAGCACAGGTGAGACACAGGTGAAGCACAGGTGAAGCACAGGTGAGACACAGGTGAGACACAGGTGAGACACAGGTGAAGCACAGGTGAGACACAGGTGAAGCACAGGTGAAGCACAGGTGAAGCACAGGTGAGACACAGGTGAAGCACAAGTGAAGCACAGGTGAGACACAGGTGAGACACAGGTGAGACACAGGTGAAGCACAGGTGAGACACAGGTGAAGCACAGGTGAAGCACAGGTGAAGCACAGGTGAGACACAGGTGAAGCACAAGTGAAGCACAGGTGAGACACAGGTGAGACACAGGTGAAGCACAGGTGAGACACAGGTGAAGCACAGGTGAAGCACAGGTGAAGCACAGGTGAAGCACAAGTGAAGCACAGGTGAGACACAGGTGAAGCACAGGTGAAGCACAGGTGAAGCACAGGTGAAGCACAGGTGAAGCACAAGTGAAGCACAGGTGAGACACAGGTGAGACACAGGTGAAGCACAGGTGAAGCACAGGTGAAGCACAGGTGAGACACAGGTGAAGCACAGGTGAAGCACAGGTGAAGCACAGGTGAAGCACAGGTGAAGCACAGGTGAAGCACAGGTGAGACACTAGTCTTGACATGTCTCTCTCTGTGTGAAGAGACTCTACGAGCCCTGGTTCATCGCCTTCTACAGCGTCTTCTACACGTCCGTCCCCGTCCTCTGCCTCGCCTTCTTTGAACAGGTGAGTCTTGTTTCCTTCAGTCTGACATGAACGGCGAGTGTGTTCAGTGGACCTTCATGGTCACGACTGAAGGTTCCGGTTCCTCACGTTCTGGTGGCAGGACGTGAGTGTGGACGAGAGTCTGGCGTGTCCGGAGCTCTACAGGAGACAAGAGCAGTCCAGCGCCAGAGTGTTGCTCGGGCACCTGCTCTACGCCCTCTACGCTTCCCTGGTCCTGTTCTTCATCCCGTGTGGAGTCTTCTACGACTCGCACCTGGACCTCCAGACCATGGCCGTCACCGTCTCCCTGGCCGTCACGCTGGCCGCCATCACCGAGGTCAGTTCCAATGAAACCAACTCGAATAGGTTTCAATCCGACGCCTTTTAAATTCAATATGTGTTGATAATGTTGAATTTAAACTCATTTATATCAAATATATAATAAATAATATAAACATCAAACTCTATGTTTTAAAAAAAAGCATTTAGAAAATATTCCATTTGTTTCGATTAAATGAGTTAAAAAGTCTTCGATATAGAAATTGATTAGAGAAAAATATCATTAAATAAAAGCAGCAACAGGATCAGAATCTAAAAATCCAATTTGAGTGAAAGCCTTGAACTGTTGCATTGTGGGAGTTGTAGTGTGAGACTGGTTTCTTCTTCTTCTCTCAGATCGTGGTCTTGACGCGTCACTGGACCAAGTTCAACGTCGCCTCCGTGATGGTCTCGCTGGCCTCGTTCTTCATCCTGACCCGGGTCACCCACAGCCTCGCCCTGTTCCGGTCCTCGCCCAACGACTACACCTTCCACGGTTCCGTCGCTCCACGGCGCCACCTGCTGGACACGTTCACACCCTCGTCTCTCGTTCGCAGGTTCGTCCGAGAAGGCCTTCGCCGACCCGAGCGTCTGGCTCGCGGCGCTGCTCGCGTCCTGGACCTCCGTGCTGCCCTCGCTCGCCTTCCACGGACTCCACGCCGTCCTCGACCCACGCGGGAGGCGTCAGGTGAGGAACCTTGTTGGAGGAACATTGTTGGAGGAACGTCCTCGTTTTTCATCTTATCGTGTGAAGACCAACATTAAAGTCGTGAGCCGTGTCTCAAACCACATACTTCTCTTGTGCACTGGTTAGTATCATCAGGATAGTGTACGTACTAACTAGTAACTAATCCTCCACAGATAGTATGTCTCAAATCACATACTTCTCTTGTGCACTGGTTAGTATCATCAGGATAGTGTACGTACTAACTAGTAACTAATCCTCCACAGATAGTATGTCTCAAATCACATACTTCTCTTAGTATACTAGAAGTTAGTATCATCAGGATAGTGTACGTACTAACTAGTAACTAATTCTCCACAGATAGTATGTCTCAAACATACTTCTCTTAGTATACTAGAAGTTAGTATCATCAGGATAGTGTACGTACTAACTAGTAACTAATTCTCCACAGATAGTATGTCTCAAACATACTTCTCTTAGTATACTAGAAGTTAGTATCATCAGGATAGTGTACGTACTAACTAGTAACTAATCCTCCACAGATAGTATGTCTCAAATCACATACTTCTCTTAGTATACTAGAAGTTAGTATCATCAGGATAGTGTACGTACTAACTAGTAACTAATTCTCCACAGATAGTATGTCTCAAACATACTTCTCTTAGTATACTAGAAGTTAGTATCATCAGGATAGTGTACGTACTAACTAGTAACTAATTCTCCACAGATAGTATGTCTCAAACATACTTCTCTTAGTATACTAGAAGTTAGTATCATCAGGATAGTGTACGTACTAACTAGTAACTAATTCTCCACAGATAGTATGTCTCAAACATACTTCTCTTAGTATACTAGAAGTTAGTATCATCAGGATAGTGTACGTACTAACTAGTAACTAATTCTCCACAGATAGTATGTCTCAAACATACTTCTCTTAGTATACTAGAAGTTAGTATCATCAGGATAGTGCACGTACTAACTAGTAACTAATCCTCCACAGATAGTATGTCTCAAATAACATACTTCTCTTAGTATACTAGAAGTTAGTATCATCAGGATAGTGTACGTACTAACTAGTAACTAATCCTCCACAGATAGTATGTCTCAAACATACTACTCTTAGTATACTAGAAGTTAGTATCATCAGGATAGTGTATGTACTAACTAGTAACTAATCCTCCAAAGATAGTATGTCTCAAACATACTTCTCTTAGTATACTAGAAGTTAGTATCATCAGGATAGTGTACGTACTAACTAGTAACTAATCCTCCACAGATAGTATGTCTCAAATCACATACTTCTCTTAGTATACTAGAAGTTAGTATCATCAGGATAGTGTATGTACTAACTAGTAACTAATCCTCCACAGATAGTATGTCTCAAACATACTACTCTTAGTATACTAGAAGTTAGTATCATCAGGATAGTGTATGTACTAACTAGTAACTAATCCTCCAAAGATAGTATGTCTCAAACATACTTCTCTTAGTATACTAGAAGTTAGTATCATCAGGATAGTGTACGTACTAACTAGTAACTAATCCTCCACAGATAGTATGTCTCAAACATACTTCTCTTAGTATACTAGAAGTTAGTATCATCAGGATAGTGTACGTACTAACTAGTAACTAATCCTCCACAGATAGTATGTCTCAAATCACATACTTCTCTTAGTATACTAGAAGTTAGTATCATCAGGATAGTGTATGTACTAACTAGTAACTAATCCTCCACAGATAGTATGTCTCAAACATACTACTCTTAGTATACTAGAAGTTAGTATCATCAGGATAGTGTATGTACTAACTAGTAACTAATCCTCCAAAGATAGTATGTCTCAAACATACTTCTCTTAGTATACTAGAAGTTAGTATCATCAGGATAGTGTACGTACTAACTAGTAACTAATCCTCCACAGATAGTATGTCTCAAATCACATACTTCTCTTAGTATACTAGAAGTTAGTATCATCAGGATAGTGTATGTACTAACTAGTAACTAATCCTCCACAGATAGTATGTCTCAAACATACTACTCTTTGTATACTAGAAGTTAGTATCATCAGGATAGTGTATGTACTAACTAGTAACTAATCCTCCAAAGATAGTATGTCTCAAACATACTTCTCTTAGTATACTAGAAGTTAGTATCATCAGGATAGTGTACGTACTAACTAGTAACTAATCCTCCACAGATAGTATGTCTCAAATCACATACTTCTCTTAGTATACTAGAAGTTAGTATCATCAGGATAGTGTACGTACTAACTAGTAACTAATTCTCCACAGATAGTATGTCTCAAACATACTTCTCTTAGTATACTAGAAGTTAGTATCATCAGGATAGTGTACGTACTAACTAGTAACTAATTCTCCACAGATAGTATGTCTCAAACATACTTCTCTTAGTATACTAGAAGTTAGTATCATCAGGATAGTGTACGTACTAACTAGTAACTAATTCTCCACAGATAGTATGTCTCAAACATACTTCTCTTAGTATACTAGAAGTTAGTATCATCAGGATAGTGTACGTACTAACTAGTAACTAATTCTCCACAGATAGTATGTCTCAAACATACTTCTCTTAGTATACTAGAAGTTAGTATCATCAGGATAGTGCACGTACTAACTAGTAACTAATCCTCCACAGATAGTATGTCTCAAATCACATACTTCTCTTAGTATACTAGAAGTTAGTATCATCAGGATAGTGTACGTACTAACTAGTAACTAATCCTCCACAGATAGTATGTCTCAAACATACTACTCTTAGTATACTAGAAGTTAGTATCATCAGGATAGTGTATGTACTAACTAGTAACTAATCCTCCAAAGATAGTATGTCTCAAACATACTTCTCTTAGTATACTAGAAGTTAGTATCATCAGGATAGTGTACGTACTAACTAGTAACTAATCCTCCACAGATAGTATGTCTCAAATCACATACTTCTCTTAGTATACTAGAAGTTAGTATCATCAGGATAGTGTATGTACTAACTAGTAACTAATCCTCCACAGATAGTATGTCTCAAACATACTACTCTTAGTATACTAGAAGTTAGTATCATCAGGATAGTGTATGTACTAACTAGTAACTAATCCTCCAAAGATAGTATGTCTCAAACATACTTCTCTTAGTATACTAGAAGTTAGTATCATCAGGATAGTGTACGTACTAACTAGTAACTAATCCTCCACAGATAGTATGTCTCAAACATACTTCTCTTAGTATACTAGAAGTTAGTATCATCAGGATAGTGTACGTACTAACTAGTAACTAATCCTCCACAGATAGTATGTCTCAAATCACATACTTCTCTTAGTATACTAGAAGTTAGTATCATCAGGATAGTGTATGTACTAACTAGTAACTAATCCTCCACAGATAGTATGTCTCAAACATACTACTCTTAGTATACTAGAAGTTAGTATCATCAGGATAGTGTATGTACTAACTAGTAACTAATCCTCCAAAGATAGTATGTCTCAAACATACTTCTCTTAGTATACTAGAAGTTAGTATCATCAGGATAGTGTACGTACTAACTAGTAACTAATCCTCCACAGATAGTATGTCTCAAATCACATACTTCTCTTAGTATACTAGAAGTTAGTATCATCAGGATAGTGTATGTACTAACTAGTAACTAATCCTCCACAGATAGTATGTCTCAAACATACTACTCTTAGTATACTAGAAGTTAGTATCATCAGGATAGTGTATGTACTAACTAGTAACTAATCCTCCAAAGATAGTATGTCTCAAACATACTTCTCTTAGTATACTAGAAGTTAGTATCATCAGGATAGTGTACGTACTAACTAGTAACTAATCCTCCACAGATAGTATGTCTCAAACATACTTCTCTTAGTATACTAGAAGTTAGTATCATCAGGATAGTGTATGTACTAACTAGTAACTAATCCTCCACAGATAGTATGTCTCAAACATACTTCTCTTAGTATACTAGAAGTTAGTATCATCAGGATAGTGTACGTACTAACTAGTAACTAATCCTCCACAGATAGTATGTCTCAAACATACTTCTCTTAGTATACTAGAAGTTAGTATCATCAGGATAGTGTACGTACTAACTAGTAACTAATCCTCCACAGATAGTATGTCTCAAACATACTTCTCTTAGTATACTAGAAGTTAGTATCATCAGGATAGTGTACGTACTAACTAGTAACTAATCCTCCACAGATAGTATGTCTCAAACATACTTCTCTTAGTATACTAGAAGTTAGTATCATCAGGATAGTGTACGTACTAACTAGTAACTAATCCTCCACAGATAGTATGTCTCAAACATACTTCTCTTAGTATACTAGAAGTTAGTATCATCAGGATAGTGTACGTACTAACTAGTAACTAATCCTCCACAGATAGTATGTCTCAAACATACTTCTCTTAGTATACTAGAAGTTAGTATCATCAGGATAGTGTACGTACTAACTAGTAACTAATCCTCCACAGATAGTATGTCTCAAACATACTTCTCTTAGTATACTAGAAGTTAGTATCATCAGGATAGCGTACGTACTAACTAGTAACTAATCCTCCACAGATAGTATGTCTCAAACATACTTCTCTTAGTATACTAGAAGTTAGTATCATCAGGATAGTGTACGTACTAACTAGTAACTAATCCTCCACAGATAGTATGTCTCAAACATACTTCTCTTAGTATACTAGAAGTTAGTATCATCAGGATAGTGTACGTACTAACTAGTAACTAATCCTCCACAGATAGTATGTCTCAAACATACTTCTCTTAGTATACTAGAAGTTAGTATCATCAGGATAGTGTACGTACTAACTAGTAACTAATCCTCCACAGATAGTATGTCTCAAACATACTTCTCTTAGTATACTAGAAGTTAGTATCATCAGGATAGTGTACGTACTAACTAGTAACTAATCCTCCACAGATAGTATGTCTCAAACATACTTCTCTTAGTATACTAGAAGTTAGTATCATCAGGATAGTGTACGTACTAACTAGTAACTAATTCTCCACAGATAGTATGTCTCAAATCACATACTTCTCTCAGTATACTAGAAGTTAGTATCATCAGGATAGTGTACATACTAACTAGTAACTAATCCTCCACAGATAGTATGTCTCAAACATACTTCTCTTAGTATACTAGAAGTTAGTATCATCAGGATAGTGTACGTACTAACTAGTAACTAATCCTCCACAGATAGTATGTCTCAAACATACTTCTCTTAGTATACTAGAAGTTAGTATCATCAGGGTAGTGTACATACTAACTAGTAACTAATCCTCCACAGATAGTATGTCTCAAACATACTTCTCTCAGTATACTAGAAGTTAGTATCATCAGGATAGTGTACGTACTAACTAGTAACTAATTCTCCACAGATAGTATGTCTCAAACATACTTCTCTTAGTATACTAGAAGTTAGTATCATCAGGATAGTGCACGTACTAACTAGTAACTAATCCTCCACAGATAGTATGTCTCAAATCACATACTTCTCTTAGTATACTAGAAGTTAGTATCATCAGGATAGTGTACGTACTAACTAGTAACTAATCCTCCACAGATAGTATGTCTCAAACATACTACTCTTAGTATACTAGAAGTTAGTATCATCAGGATAGTGTATGTACTAACTAGTAACTAATCCTCCAAAGATAGTATGTCTCAAACATACTTCTCTTAGTATACTAGAAGTTAGTATCATCAGGATAGTGTACGTACTAACTAGTAACTAATCCTCCACAGATAGTATGTCTCAAATCACATACTTCTCTTAGTATACTAGAAGTTAGTATCATCAGGATAGTGTATGTACTAACTAGTAACTAATCCTCCACAGATAGTATGTCTCAAACATACTACTCTTAGTATACTAGAAGTTAGTATCATCAGGATAGTGTATGTACTAACTAGTAACTAATCCTCCAAAGATAGTATGTCTCAAACATACTTCTCTTAGTATACTAGAAGTTAGTATCATCAGGATAGTGTACGTACTAACTAGTAACTAATCCTCCACAGATAGTATGTCTCAAACATACTTCTCTTAGTATACTAGAAGTTAGTATCATCAGGATAGTGTACGTACTAACTAGTAACTAATCCTCCACAGATAGTATGTCTCAAATCACATACTTCTCTTAGTATACTAGAAGTTAGTATCATCAGGATAGTGTATGTACTAACTAGTAACTAATCCTCCACAGATAGTATGTCTCAAACATACTACTCTTAGTATACTAGAAGTTAGTATCATCAGGATAGTGTATGTACTAACTAGTAACTAATCCTCCAAAGATAGTATGTCTCAAACATACTTCTCTTAGTATACTAGAAGTTAGTATCATCAGGATAGTGTACGTACTAACTAGTAACTAATCCTCCACAGATAGTATGTCTCAAATCACATACTTCTCTTAGTATACTAGAAGTTAGTATCATCAGGATAGTGTATGTACTAACTAGTAACTAATCCTCCACAGATAGTATGTCTCAAACATACTACTCTTAGTATACTAGAAGTTAGTATCATCAGGATAGTGTATGTACTAACTAGTAACTAATCCTCCAAAGATAGTATGTCTCAAACATACTTCTCTTAGTATACTAGAAGTTAGTATCATCAGGATAGTGTACGTACTAACTAGTAACTAATCCTCCACAGATAGTATGTCTCAAATCACATACTTCTCTTAGTATACTAGAAGTTAGTATCATCAGGATAGTGTACGTACTAACTAGTAACTAATTCTCCACAGATAGTATGTCTCAAACATACTTCTCTTAGTATACTAGAAGTTAGTATCATCAGGATAGTGTACGTACTAACTAGTAACTAATTCTCCACAGATAGTATGTCTCAAACATACTTCTCTTAGTATACTAGAAGTTAGTATCATCAGGATAGTGTACGTACTAACTAGTAACTAATTCTCCACAGATAGTATGTCTCAAACATACTTCTCTTAGTATACTAGAAGTTAGTATCATCAGGATAGTGTACGTACTAACTAGTAACTAATTCTCCACAGATAGTATGTCTCAAACATACTTCTCTTAGTATACTAGAAGTTAGTATCATCAGGATAGTGTACGTACTAACTAGTAACTAATCCTCCACAGATAGTATGTCTCAAACATACTACTCTTAGTATACTAGAAGTTAGTATCATCAGGATAGTGTATGTACTAACTAGTAACTAATCCTCCAAAGATAGTATGTCTCAAACATACTTCTCTTAGTATACTAGAAGTTAGTATCATCAGGATAGTGTACGTACTAACTAGTAACTAATCCTCCACAGATAGTATGTCTCAAATCACATACTTCTCTTAGTATACTAGAAGTTAGTATCATCAGGATAGTGTATGTACTAACTAGTAACTAATCCTCCACAGATAGTATGTCTCAAACATACTACTCTTAGTATACTAGAAGTTAGTATCATCAGGATAGTGTATGTACTAACTAGTAACTAATCCTCCAAAGATAGTATGTCTCAAACATACTTCTCTTAGTATACTAGAAGTTAGTATCATCAGGATAGTGTACGTACTAACTAGTAACTAATCCTCCACAGATAGTATGTCTCAAACATACTTCTCTTAGTATACTAGAAGTTAGTATCATCAGGATAGTGTACGTACTAACTAGTAACTAATCCTCCACAGATAGTATGTCTCAAATCACATACTTCTCTTAGTATACTAGAAGTTAGTATCATCAGGATAGTGTATGTACTAACTAGTAACTAATCCTCCACAGATAGTATGTCTCAAACATACTACTCTTAGTATACTAGAAGTTAGTATCATCAGGATAGTGTATGTACTAACTAGTAACTAATCCTCCAAAGATAGTATGTCTCAAACATACTTCTCTTAGTATACTAGAAGTTAGTATCATCAGGATAGTGTACGTACTAACTAGTAACTAATCCTCCACAGATAGTATGTCTCAAATCACATACTTCTCTTAGTATACTAGAAGTTAGTATCATCAGGATAGTGTATGTACTAACTAGTAACTAATCCTCCACAGATAGTATGTCTCAAACATACTACTCTTAGTATACTAGAAGTTAGTATCATCAGGATAGTGTATGTACTAACTAGTAACTAATCCTCCAAAGATAGTATGTCTCAAACATACTTCTCTTAGTATACTAGAAGTTAGTATCATCAGGATAGTGTACGTACTAACTAGTAACTAATCCTCCACAGATAGTATGTCTCAAACATACTTCTCTTAGTATACTAGAAGTTAGTATCATCAGGATAGTGTATGTACTAACTAGTAACTAATCCTCCACAGATAGTATGTCTCAAACATACTTCTCTTAGTATACTAGAAGTTAGTATCATCAGGATAGTGTACGTACTAACTAGTAACTAATCCTCCACAGATAGTATGTCTCAAACATACTTCTCTTAGTATACTAGAAGTTAGTATCATCAGGATAGTGTACGTACTAACTAGTAACTAATCCTCCACAGATAGTATGTCTCAAACATACTTCTCTTAGTATACTAGAAGTTAGTATCATCAGGATAGTGTACGTACTAACTAGTAACTAATCCTCCACAGATAGTATGTCTCAAACATACTTCTCTTAGTATACTAGAAGTTAGTATCATCAGGATAGTGTACGTACTAACTAGTAACTAATCCTCCACAGATAGTATGTCTCAAACATACTTCTCTTAGTATACTAGAAGTTAGTATCATCAGGATAGTGTACGTACTAACTAGTAACTAATCCTCCACAGATAGTATGTCTCAAACATACTTCTCTTAGTATACTAGAAGTTAGTATCATCAGGATAGTGTACGTACTAACTAGTAACTAATCCTCCACAGATAGTATGTCTCAAACATACTTCTCTTAGTATACTAGAAGTTAGTATCATCAGGATAGTGTACGTACTAACTAGTAACTAATCCTCCACAGATAGTATGTCTCAAACATACTTCTCTTAGTATACTAGAAGTTAGTATCATCAGGATAGTGTACGTACTAACTAGTAACTAATCCTCCACAGATAGTATGTCTCAAACATACTTCTCTTAGTATACTAGAAGTTAGTATCATCAGGATAGTGTACGTACTAACTAGTAACTAATCCTCCACAGATAGTATGTCTCAAACATACTTCTCTTAGTATACTAGAAGTTAGTATCATCAGGATAGTGTACGTACTAACTAGTAACTAATCCTCCACAGATAGTATGTCTCAAACATACTTCTCTTAGTATACTAGAAGTTAGTATCATCAGGATAGTGTACGTACTAACTAGTAACTAATCCTCCACAGATAGTATGTCTCAAACATACTTCTCTTAGTATACTAGAAGTTAGTATCATCAGGATAGTGTACGTACTAACTAGTAACTAATTCCTCCACAGATAGTATGTCTCAAACATACTTCTCTCAGTATACTAGAAGTTAGTATCATCAGGATAGTGTACATACTAACTAGTAACTAATCCTCCACAGATAGTATGTCTCAAACATACTTCTCTTAGTATACTAGAAGTTAGTATCATCAGGATAGTGTACGTACTAACTAGTAACTAATCCTCCACAGATAGTATGTCTCAAACATACTTCTCTTAGTATACTAGAAGTTAGTATCATCAGGGTAGTGTACATACTAACTAGTAACTAATCCTCCACAGATAGTATGTCTCAAACATACTTCTCTTAGTACACTAGAAGTTAGTATCATCAGGATAGTGTACGTACTAACTAGTAACTAATCCTCCACAGATAGTATGTCTCAAACATACTTCTCTTAGTATACTAGAAGTTAGTATCATCAGGATAGTGTACATACTAACTAGTAACTAATCCTCCACAGATAGTATGTCTCAAACATACTTCTCTTAGTATACTAGAAGTTAGTATCATCAGGATAGTGTACGTACTAACTAGTAACTAATTCTCCACAGATAGTATGTCTCAAACATACTTCTCTTCAGTATACTAGAAGTTAGTATCATCAGGATAGTGTACGTACTAACTAGTAACTAATTCTCCACAGATAGTATGTCTCAAACATACTTCTCTCAGTATACTAGAAATTAGTATCATCAGGATAGTGTACGTACTAACTAGTAACTAATTCTCCACAGATAGTATGTCTCAAACATACTTCTCTCAGTATACTAGAAAGTTAGTATCATCAGGATAGTGTACGTACTAACTAGTAACTAATTCTCCACAGATAGTATGTCTCAAACATACTTCTCTCAGTATACTAGAAGTTAGTATCATCAGGATAGTGTACGTACTAACTAGTAACTAATCCTCCACAGATAGTATGTCTCAAACATACTTCTCTCAGTATACTAGAAGTTAGTATCATCAGGATAGTGTACGTACTAACTAGTAACTAATCCTCCACAGATAGTATGTCTCAAACATACTTCTCTCAGTATACTAGAAGTTAGTATCATCAGGATAGTGTACATACTAACTAGTAACTAATCCTCCACAGATAGTATGTCTCAAACATACTTCTCTCAGTATACTAGAAGTTAGTATCATCAGGATAGTGTACGTACTAACTAGTAACTAATCCTCCACAGATAGTATGTCTCAAACATACTTCTCTTAGTATACTAGAAGTTAGTATCATCAAGATAGTGTACATACTAACTAGTAACTAATCCTCCACAGATAGTATGTCTCAAACATACTTCTCTTAGTATACTAGAAGTTAGTATCATCAAGATAGTGTACATACTAACTAGTAACTAATCCTCCACAGATAGTATGTCTCAAACATACTTCTCTCAGTATACTAGAAGTTAGTATCATCAGGATAGTGTACATACTAACTAGTAACTAATCCTCCACAGATAGTATGTCTCAAACATACTTCTCTCAGTATACTAGAAGTTAGTATCATCAGGATAGTGTACGTACTAACTAGTAACTAATCCTCCACAGATAGTATGTCTCAAACATACTTCTCACAGTATACTAGAAGTTAGTATCATCAGGATAGTGTACATACTAACTAGTAACTAATCCTCCACAGATAGTATGTCTCAAACATACTTCTCACAGTATACTAGAAGTTAGTATCATCAAGATAGTGTACATACTAACTAGTAACTAATCCTCCACAGATAGTATGTCTCAAACATACTTCTCACAGTATACTAGAAGTTAGTATCATCAAGGATAGTGTACGTACTAACTAGTAACTAATCCTCCACAGATAGTATGTCTCAAACATACTTCTCTCAGTATACTAGAAGTTAGTATCATCAGGATAGTGTACATACTAACTAGTAACTAATCCTCCACAGATAGTATGTTTCAAACATACTTCTCTCAGTATACTAGAAGTTAGTATCATCAGGATAGTGTACGTACTAACTAGTAACTAATCCTCCACAGATAGTATGTCTCAAACATACTTCTCTCAGTATACTAGAAGTTAGTATCATCAGGATAGTGTACGTACTAACTAGTAACTAATCCTCCACAGATAGTATGTCTCAAACATACTTCTCTCAGTATACTAGAAGTTAGTATCATCAGGATAGTGTACGTACTAACTAGTAACTAATCCTCCACAGATAGTATGTCTCAAACATACTTCTCTCAGTATACTAGAAGTTAGTATCATCAGGATAGTGTACGTACTAACTAGTAACTAATCCTCCACAGATAGTATGTCTCAAACATACTTCTCTCAGTATACTAGAAGTTAGTATCATCAGGATAGTGTACATACTAACTAGTAACTAATCCTCCACAGATAGTATGTCTCAAACATACTTCTCTCAGTATACTAGAAGTTAGTATCATCAGGATAGTGTACATACTAACTAGTAACTAATCCTCCACAGATAGTATGTCTCAAACATACTTCTCTCAGTATACTAGAAGTTAGTATCATCAGGATAGTGTACATACTAACTAGTAACTAATCCTCCACAGATAGTATGTCTCAAACATACTTCTCTCAGTATACTAGAAGTTAGTATCATCAGGATAGTGTACGTACTAACTAGTAACTAATCCTCCACAGATAGTATGTCTCAAACATACTTCTCTCAGTATACTAGAAGTTAGTATCATCAGGATAGTGTACGTACTAACTAGTAACTAATCCTCCACAGATAGTATGTCTCAAACATACTTCTCTCAGTATACTAGAAGTTAGTATCATCAGGATAGTGTACGTACTAACTAGTAACTAATCCTCCACAGATAGTATGTCTCAAACATACTTCTCTCAGTATACTAGAAGTTAGTATCATCAGGATAGTGTACGTACTAACTAGTAACTAATCCTCCACAGATAGTATGTCTCAAACATACTTCTCTCAGTATACTAGAAGTTAGTATCATCAGGATAGTGTACGTACTAACTAGTAACTAATCCTCCACAGATAGTATGTCTCAAACATACTTCTCTCAGTATACTAGAAGTTAGTATCATCAGGATAGTGTACGTACTAACTAGTAACTAATCCTCCACAGATAGTATGTCTCAAACATACTTCTCTCAGTATACTAGAAGTTAGTATCATCAGGATAGTGTACGTACTAACTAGTAACTAATCCTCCACAGATAGTATGTCTCAAACATACTTCTCTCAGTATACTAGAAGTTAGTATCATCAGGATAGTGTACGTACTAACTAGTAACTAATCCTCCACAGATAGTATGTCTCAAACATACTTCTCTCAGTATACTAGAAGTTAGTATCATCAGGATAGTGTACGTACTAACTAGTAACTAATCCTCCACAGATAGTATGTCTCAAACATACTTCTCTCAGTATACTAGAAGTTAGTATCATCAGGATAGTGTACGTACTAACTAGTAACTAATCCTCCACAGATAGTATGTCTCAAACATACTTCTCTCAGTATACTAGAAGTTAGTATCATCAGGATAGTGTACATACTAACTAGTAACTAATCCTCCACAGATAGTATGTCTCAAACATACTTCTCTCAGTATACTAGAAGTTAGTATCATCAGGATAGTGTACTACTAACTAGTAACTAATCCTCCACAGATAGTATGTCTCAAGCATACTTCTCTCAGTATACTAGAAGTTAGTATCATCAGGATAGTGTACGTACTAACTAGTAACTAATCCTCCACAGATAGTATGTCTCAAGCATACTTCTCTCAGTATACTAGAAGTTAGTATCATCAGGATAGTGTACGTACTAACTAGTAACTAATCCTCCACAGATAGTATGTCTCAAGCATACTTCTCTCAGTATACTAGAAGTTAGTATCATCAGGATAGTGTACGTACTAACTAGTAACTAATCCTCCACAGATAGTATGTCTCAAGCATACTTCTCTCAGTATACTAGAAGTTAGTATCATCAGGATAGTGTACGTACTAACTAGTAACTAATCCTCCACAGATAGTATGTCTCAAACATACTTCTCTCAGTATACTAGAAGTTAGTATCATCAGGATAGTGTACGTACTAACTAGTAACTAATCCTCCACAGATAGTATGTCTCAAACATACTTCTCTCAGTATACTAGAAGTTAGTATCATCAGGATAGTGTACGTACTAACTAGTAACTAATCCTCCACAGATAGTATGTCTCAAACATACTTCTCTCAGTATACTAGAAGTTAGTATCATCAGGATAGTGTACGTACTAACTAGTAACTAATCCTCCACAGATAGTATGTCTCAAACATACTTCTCTCAGTATACTAGAAGTTAGTATCATCAGGATAGTGTACGTACTAACTAGTAACTAATCCTCCACAGATAGTATGTCTCAAACATACTTCTCTCAGTATACTAGAAGTTAGTATCATCAGGATAGTGTACGTACTAACTAGTAACTAATCCTCCACAGATAGTATGTCTCAAACATACTTCTCTCAGTATACTAGAAGTTAGTATCATCAGGATAGTGTACGTACTAACTAGTAACTAATCCTCCACAGATAGTATGTCTCAAACATACTTCTCTCAGTATACTAGAAGTTAGTATCATCAGGATAGTGTACGTACTAACTAGTAACTAATCCTCCACAGATAGTATGTCTCAAACATACTTCTCTCAGTATACTAGAAGTTAGTATCATCAGGATAGTGTACGTACTAACTAGTAACTAATCCTCCACAGATAGTATGTCTCAAACATACTTCTCTCAGTATACTAGAGACACCTGCTGGCAGCAACTTTAGTTTCAAGAATATGCTACGATATCTGAAGTATGTCTCAAACATACTTCTCTCAGTATACTAGAAGACACCTGCTGGCAGCACGTTTGGTTTCAAGAAT
>NC_141819.1:1487535-1512535 GCF_982586985.1 Callionymus lyra
ACATACTACTCTTAGTATACTAGAAGTTAGTATCATCAGGATAGTGTATGTACTAACTAGTAACTAATCCTCCAAAGATAGTATGTCTCAAACATACTTCTCTTAGTATACTAGAAGTTAGTATCATCAGGATAGTGTACGTACTAACTAGTAACTAATCCTCCACAG
This sequence comes from Callionymus lyra, assembly GCF_982586985.1. Classification (NCBI taxonomy): domain Eukaryota; kingdom Metazoa; phylum Chordata; class Actinopteri; order Syngnathiformes; family Callionymidae; genus Callionymus; species Callionymus lyra. The sequence goes on from NC_141819.1 coordinate 1,487,704, forward strand.
ATAGTATGTCCAATCAACTAACTAGTAACTAATCCTCCACAGATAGTATGTCTCAAACATACTACTCTTAGTATACTAGAAGTTAGTATCATCAGGATAGTGTATGTACTAACTAGTAACTAATCCTCCAAAGATAGTATGTCTCAAACATACTTCTCTTAGTATACTAGAAGTTAGTATCATCAGGATAGTGTACGTACTAACTAGTAACTAATCCTCCACAGATAGTATGTCTCAAACATACTTCTCTTAGTATACTAGAAGTTAGTATCATCAGGATAGTGTACGTACTAACTAGTAACTAATCCTCCACAGATAGTATGTCTCAAATCACATACTTCTCTTAGTATACTAGAAGTTAGTATCATCAGGATAGTGTATGTACTAACTAGTAACTAATCCTCCACAGATAGTATGTCTCAAACATACTACTCTTAGTATACTAGAAGTTAGTATCATCAGGATAGTGTATGTACTAACTAGTAACTAATCCTCCACAGATAGTATGTCTCAAACATACTTCTCTTAGTATACTAGAAGTTAGTATCATCAGGATAGTGTACGTACTAACTAGTAACTAATCCTCCACAGATAGTATGTCTCAAATCACATACTTCTCTTAGTATACTAGAAGTTAGTATCATCAGGATAGTGTATGTACTAACTAGTAACTAATCCTCCACAGATAGTATGTCTCAAACATACTACTCTTAGTATACTAGAAGTTAGTATCATCAGGATAGTGTATGTACTAACTAGTAACTAATCCTCCAAAGATAGTATGTCTCAAACATACTTCTCTTAGTATACTAGAAGTTAGTATCATCAGGATAGTGTACGTACTAACTAGTAACTAATCCTCCACAGATAGTATGTCTCAAATCACATACTTCTCTTAGTATACTAGAAGTTAGTATCATCAGGATAGTGTATGTACTAACTAGTAACTAATCCTCCACAGATAGTATGTCTCAAACATACTTCTCTTAGTATACTAGAAGTTAGTATCATCAGGATAGTGTACGTACTAACTAGTAACTAATCCTCCACAGATAGTATGTCTCAAACATACTTCTCTTAGTATACTAGAAGTTAGTATCATCAGGATAGTGTACGTACTAACTAGTAACTAATCCTCCACAGATAGTATGTCTCAAACATACTTCTCTTAGTATACTAGAAGTTAGTATCATCAGGATAGTGTACGTACTAACTAGTAACTAATCCTCCACAGATAGTATGTCTCAAACATACTTCTCTTAGTATACTAGAAGTTAGTATCATCAGGATAGTGTACGTACTAACTAGTAACTAATCCTCCACAGATAGTATGTCTCAAACATACTTCTCTTAGTATACTAGAAGTTAGTATCATCAGGATAGTGTACGTACTAACTAGTAACTAATCCTCCACAGATAGTATGTCTCAAACATACTTCTCTTAGTATACTAGAAGTTAGTATCATCAGGATAGTGTACGTACTAACTAGTAACTAATCCTCCACAGATAGTATGTCTCAAACATACTTCTCTTAGTATACTAGAAGTTAGTATCATCAGGATAGTGTACGTACTAACTAGTAACTAATCCTCCACAGATAGTATGTCTCAAACATACTTCTCTTAGTATACTAGAAGTTAGTATCATCAGGATAGTGTACGTACTAACTAGTAACTAATCCTCCACAGATAGTATGTCTCAAACATACTTCTCTTAGTATACTAGAAGTTAGTATCATCAGGATAGTGTACGTACTAACTAGTAACTAATCCTCCACAGATAGTATGTCTCAAACATACTTCTCTTAGTATACTAGAAGTTAGTATCATCAGGATAGTGTACGTACTAACTAGTAACTAATCCTCCACAGATAGTATGTCTCAAACATACTTCTCTTAGTATACTAGAAGTTAGTATCATCAGGATAGTGTACGTACTAACTAGTAACTAATCCTCCACAGATAGTATGTCTCAAACATACTTCTCTTAGTATACTAGAAGTTAGTATCATCAGGATAGTGTACGTACTAACTAGTAACTAATCCTCCACAGATAGTATGTCTCAAATCACATACTTCTCTTAGTATACTAGAAGTTAGTATCATCAGGATAGTGTACGTACTAACTAGTAACTAATCCTCCACAGATAGTATGTCTCAAACATACTTCTCTTAGTATACTAGAAGTTAGTATCATCAGGATAGTGTACGTACTAACTAGTAACTAATCCTCCACAGATAGTATGTCTCAAACATACTTCTCTTAGTATACTAGAAGTTAGTATCATCAGGATAGTGTACGTACTAACTAGTAACTAATCCTCCACAGATAGTATGTCTCAAACATACTTCTCTTAGTATACTAGAAGTTAGTATCATCAGGATAGTGTACGTACTAACTAGTAACTAATCCTCCACAGATAGTATGTCTCAAACATACTTCTCTTAGTATACTAGAAGTTAGTATCATCAGGATAGTGTACGTACTAACTAGTAACTAATCCTCCACAGATAGTATGTCTCAAATCACATACTTCTCTTAGTATACTAGAAGTTAGTATCATCAGGATAGTGTACGTACTAACTAGTAACTAATCCTCCACAGATAGTATGTCTCAAACATACTACTCTTAGTATACTAGAAGTTAGTATCATCAGGATAGTGTATGTACTAACTAGTAACTAATCCTCCAAAGATAGTATGTCTCAAACATACTTCTCTTAGTATACTAGAAGTTAGTATCATCAGGATAGTGTACGTACTAACTAGTAACTAATCCTCCACAGATAGTATGTCTCAAATCACATACTTCTCTTAGTATACTAGAAGTTAGTATCATCAGGATAGTGTATGTACTAACTAGTAACTAATCCTCCACAGATAGTATGTCTCAAACATACTACTCTTAGTATACTAGAAGTTAGTATCATCAGGATAGTGTATGTACTAACTAGTAACTAATCCTCCAAAGATAGTATGTCTCAAACATACTTCTCTTAGTATACTAGAAGTTAGTATCATCAGGATAGTGTACGTACTAACTAGTAACTAATCCTCCACAGATAGTATGTCTCAAACATACTTCTCTTAGTATACTAGAAGTTAGTATCATCAGGATAGTGTACGTACTAACTAGTAACTAATCCTCCACAGATAGTATGTCTCAAATCACATACTTCTCTTAGTATACTAGAAGTTAGTATCATCAGGATAGTGTATGTACTAACTAGTAACTAATCCTCCACAGATAGTATGTCTCAAACATACTACTCTTAGTATACTAGAAGTTAGTATCATCAGGATAGTGTATGTACTAACTAGTAACTAATCCTCCAAAGATAGTATGTCTCAAACATACTTCTCTTAGTATACTAGAAGTTAGTATCATCAGGATAGTGTACGTACTAACTAGTAACTAATCCTCCACAGATAGTATGTCTCAAATCACATACTTCTCTTAGTATACTAGAAGTTAGTATCATCAGGATAGTGTATGTACTAACTAGTAACTAATCCTCCACAGATAGTATGTCTCAAACATACTACTCTTAGTATACTAGAAGTTAGTATCATCAGGATAGTGTATGTACTAACTAGTAACTAATCCTCCAAAGATAGTATGTCTCAAACATACTTCTCTTAGTATACTAGAAGTTAGTATCATCAGGATAGTGTACGTACTAACTAGTAACTAATCCTCCACAGATAGTATGTCTCAAATCACATACTTCTCTTAGTATACTAGAAGTTAGTATCATCAGGATAGTGTACGTACTAACTAGTAACTAATTCTCCACAGATAGTATGTCTCAAACATACTTCTCTTAGTATACTAGAAGTTAGTATCATCAGGATAGTGTACGTACTAACTAGTAACTAATTCTCCACAGATAGTATGTCTCAAACATACTTCTCTTAGTATACTAGAAGTTAGTATCATCAGGATAGTGTACGTACTAACTAGTAACTAATTCTCCACAGATAGTATGTCTCAAACATACTTCTCTTAGTATACTAGAAGTTAGTATCATCAGGATAGTGTACGTACTAACTAGTAACTAATTCTCCACAGATAGTATGTCTCAAACATACTTCTCTTAGTATACTAGAAGTTAGTATCATCAGGATAGTGTACGTACTAACTAGTAACTAATCCTCCACAGATAGTATGTCTCAAACATACTACTCTTAGTATACTAGAAGTTAGTATCATCAGGATAGTGTATGTACTAACTAGTAACTAATCCTCCAAAGATAGTATGTCTCAAACATACTTCTCTTAGTATACTAGAAGTTAGTATCATCAGGATAGTGTACGTACTAACTAGTAACTAATCCTCCACAGATAGTATGTCTCAAATCACATACTTCTCTTAGTATACTAGAAGTTAGTATCATCAGGATAGTGTATGTACTAACTAGTAACTAATCCTCCACAGATAGTATGTCTCAAACATACTACTCTTAGTATACTAGAAGTTAGTATCATCAGGATAGTGTATGTACTAACTAGTAACTAATCCTCCAAAGATAGTATGTCTCAAACATACTTCTCTTAGTATACTAGAAGTTAGTATCATCAGGATAGTGTACGTACTAACTAGTAACTAATCCTCCACAGATAGTATGTCTCAAACATACTTCTCTTAGTATACTAGAAGTTAGTATCATCAGGATAGTGTACGTACTAACTAGTAACTAATCCTCCACAGATAGTATGTCTCAAATCACATACTTCTCTTAGTATACTAGAAGTTAGTATCATCAGGATAGTGTATGTACTAACTAGTAACTAATCCTCCACAGATAGTATGTCTCAAACATACTACTCTTAGTATACTAGAAGTTAGTATCATCAGGATAGTGTATGTACTAACTAGTAACTAATCCTCCAAAGATAGTATGTCTCAAACATACTTCTCTTAGTATACTAGAAGTTAGTATCATCAGGATAGTGTACGTACTAACTAGTAACTAATCCTCCACAGATAGTATGTCTCAAATCACATACTTCTCTTAGTATACTAGAAGTTAGTATCATCAGGATAGTGTATGTACTAACTAGTAACTAATCCTCCACAGATAGTATGTCTCAAACATACTACTCTTAGTATACTAGAAGTTAGTATCATCAGGATAGTGTATGTACTAACTAGTAACTAATCCTCCAAAGATAGTATGTCTCAAACATACTTCTCTTAGTATACTAGAAGTTAGTATCATCAGGATAGTGTACGTACTAACTAGTAACTAATCCTCCACAGATAGTATGTCTCAAACATACTTCTCTTAGTATACTAGAAGTTAGTATCATCAGGATAGTGTATGTACTAACTAGTAACTAATCCTCCACAGATAGTATGTCTCAAACATACTTCTCTTAGTATACTAGAAGTTAGTATCATCAGGATAGTGTACGTACTAACTAGTAACTAATCCTCCACAGATAGTATGTCTCAAACATACTTCTCTTAGTATACTAGAAGTTAGTATCATCAGGATAGTGTACGTACTAACTAGTAACTAATCCTCCACAGATAGTATGTCTCAAACATACTTCTCTTAGTATACTAGAAGTTAGTATCATCAGGATAGTGTACGTACTAACTAGTAACTAATCCTCCACAGATAGTATGTCTCAAACATACTTCTCTTAGTATACTAGAAGTTAGTATCATCAGGATAGTGTACGTACTAACTAGTAACTAATCCTCCACAGATAGTATGTCTCAAACATACTTCTCTTAGTATACTAGAAGTTAGTATCATCAGGATAGTGTACGTACTAACTAGTAACTAATCCTCCACAGATAGTATGTCTCAAACATACTTCTCTTAGTATACTAGAAGTTAGTATCATCAGGATAGTGTACGTACTAACTAGTAACTAATCCTCCACAGATAGTATGTCTCAAACATACTTCTCTTAGTATACTAGAAGTTAGTATCATCAGGATAGTGTACGTACTAACTAGTAACTAATCCTCCACAGATAGTATGTCTCAAACATACTTCTCTTAGTATACTAGAAGTTAGTATCATCAGGATAGTGTACGTACTAACTAGTAACTAATCCTCCACAGATAGTATGTCTCAAACATACTTCTCTTAGTATACTAGAAGTTAGTATCATCAGGATAGTGTACGTACTAACTAGTAACTAATCCTCCACAGATAGTATGTCTCAAACATACTTCTCTTAGTATACTAGAAGTTAGTATCATCAGGATAGTGTACGTACTAACTAGTAACTAATCCTCCACAGATAGTATGTCTCAAACATACTTCTCTTAGTATACTAGAAGTTAGTATCATCAGGATAGTGTACGTACTAACTAGTAACTAATCCTCCACAGATAGTATGTCTCAAACATACTTCTCTTAGTATACTAGAAGTTAGTATCATCAGGATAGTGTACGTACTAACTAGTAACTAATTCTCCACAGATAGTATGTCTCAAATCACATACTTCTCTCAGTATACTAGAAGTTAGTATCATCAGGATAGTGTACATACTAACTAGTAACTAATCCTCCACAGATAGTATGTCTCAAACATACTTCTCTTAGTATACTAGAAGTTAGTATCATCAGGATAGTGTACGTACTAACTAGTAACTAATCCTCCACAGATAGTATGTCTCAAACATACTTCTCTTAGTATACTAGAAGTTAGTATCATCAGGGTAGTGTACATACTAACTAGTAACTAATCCTCCACAGATAGTATGTCTCAAACATACTTCTCTTAGTACACTAGAAGTTAGTATCATCAGGATAGTGTACGTACTAACTAGTAACTAATCCTCCACAGATAGTATGTCTCAAACATACTTCTCTTAGTATACTAGAAGTTAGTATCATCAGGGTAGTGTACATACTAACTAGTAACTAATCCTCCACAGATAGTATGTCTCAAACATACTTCTCTTAGTACACTAGAAGTTAGTATCATCAGGATAGTGTACGTACTAACTAGTAACTAATTCTCCACAGATAGTATGTCTCAAACATACTTCTCTTAGTATACTAGAAGTTAGTATCATCAGGATAGTGTACGTACTAACTAGTAACTAATTCTCCACAGATAGTATGTCTCAAACATACTTCTCTCAGTATACTAGAAATTAGTATCATCAGGATAGTGTACGTACTAACTAGTAACTAATTCTCCACAGATAGTATGTCTCAAACATACTTCTCTCAGTATACTAGAAATTAGTATCATCAGGATAGTGTACGTACTAACTAGTAACTAATTCTCCACAGATAGTATGTCTCAAACATACTTCTCTCAGTATACTAGAAATTAGTATCATCAGGATAGTGTACGTACTAACTAGTAACTAATTCTCCACAGATAGTATGTCTCAAACATACTTCTCTCAGTATACTAGAAGTTAGTATCATCAGGATAGTGTACGTACTAACTAGTAACTAATCCTCCACAGATAGTATGTCTCAAACATACTTCTCTCAGTATACTAGAAGTTAGTATCATCAGGATAGTGTACATACTAACTAGTAACTAATCCTCCACAGATAGTATGTCTCAAACATACTTCTCTCAGTATACTAGAAGTTAGTATCATCAGGATAGTGTACGTACTAACTAGTAACTAATCCTCCACAGATAGTATGTCTCAAACATACTTCTCTTAGTATACTAGAAGTTAGTATCATCAAGATAGTGTACATACTAACTAGTAACTAATCCTCCACAGATAGTATGTCTCAAACATACTTCTCTTAGTATACTAGAAGTTAGTATCATCAAGATAGTGTACATACTAACTAGTAACTAATCCTCCACAGATAGTATGTCTCAAACATACTTCTCTCAGTATACTAGAAGTTAGTATCATCAGGATAGTGTACATACTAACTAGTAACTAATCCTCCACAGATAGTATGTCTCAAACATACTTCTCTCAGTATACTAGAAGTTAGTATCATCAGGATAGTGTACGTACTAACTAGTAACTAATCCTCCAAATATAGTATGTCTCAAACATACTTCTCACAGTATACTAGAAGTTAGTATCATCAGGATAGTGTACATACTAACTAGTAACTAATCCTCCACAGATAGTATGTCTCAAACATACTTCTCACAGTATACTAGAAGTTAGTATCATCAAGATAGTGTACATACTAACTAGTAACTAATCCTCCACAGATAGTATGTCTCAAACATACTTCTCACAGTATACTAGAAGTTAGTATCATCAAGATAGTGTACGTACTAACTAGTAACTAATCCTCCAAAGATAGTATGTCTCAAACATACTTCTCACAGTATACTAGAAGTTAGTATCATCAGGATAGTGTACATACTAACTAGTAACTAATCCTCCACAGATAGTATGTTTCAAACATACTTCTCTCAGTATACTAGAAGTTAGTATCATCAAGATAGTGTACGTACTAACTAGTAACTAATCCTCCACAGATAGTATGTTTCAAACATACTTCTCTCAGTATACTAGAAGTTAGTATCATCAGGATAGTGTACGTACTAACTAGTAACTAATCCTCCACAGATAGTATGTTTCAAACATACTTCTCTCAGTATACTAGAAGTTAGTATCATCAGGATAGTGTACGTACTAACTAGTAACTAATCCTCCACAGATAGTATGTCTCAAACATACTTCTCTCAGTATACTAGAAGTTAGTATCATCAGGATAGTGTACGTACTAACTAGTAACTAATCCTCCACAGATAGTATGTCTCAAACATACTTCTCTTAGTATACTAGAAGTTAGTATCATCAGGATAGTGTACGTACTAACTAGTAACTAATCCTCCACAGATAGTATGTCTCAAACATACTTCTCTCAGTATACTAGAAGTTAGTATCATCAGGATAGTGTACATACTAACTAGTAACTAATCCTCCACAGATAGTATGTCTCAAACATACTTCTCTCAGTATACTAGAAGTTAGTATCATCAGGATAGTGTACATACTAACTAGTAACTAATCCTCCACAGATAGTATGTCTCAAACATACTTCTCTCAGTATACTAGAAGTTAGTATCATCAGGATAGTGTACATACTAACTAGTAACTAATCCTCCACAGATAGTATGTCTCAAGCATACTTCTCTCAGTATACTAGAAGTTAGTATCATCAGGATAGTGTACGTACTAACTAGTAACTAATCCTCCACAGATAGTATGTCTCAAGCATACTTCTCTCAGTATACTAGAAGTTAGTATCATCAGGATAGTGTACGTACTAACTAGTAACTAATCCTCCACAGATAGTATGTCTCAAACATACTTCTCTCAGTATACTAGAAGTTAGTATCATCAGGATAGTGTACGTACTAACTAGTAACTAATCCTCCACAGATAGTATGTCTCAAACATACTTCTCTCAGTATACTAGAAGTTAGTATCATCAGGATAGTGTACGTACTAACTAGTAACTAATCCTCCACAGATAGTATGTCTCAAACATACTTCTCTCAGTATACTAGAAGTTAGTATCATCAGGATAGTGTACGTACTAACTAGTAACTAATCCTCCACAGATAGTATGTCTCAAACATACTTCTCTCAGTATACTAGAAGTTAGTATCATCAGGATAGTGTACGTACTAACTAGTAACTAATCCTCCACAGATAGTATGTCTCAAACATACTTCTCTCAGTATACTAGAAGTTAGTATCATCAGGATAGTGTACGTACTAACTAGTAACTAATCCTCCACAGATAGTATGTCTCAAACATACTTCTCTCAGTATACTAGAAGTTAGTATCATCAGGATAGTGTACGTACTAACTAGTAACTAATCCTCCACAGATAGTATGTCTCAAACATACTTCTCTCAGTATACTAGAAGTTAGTATCATCAGGATAGTGTACGTACTAACTAGTAACTAATCCTCCACAGATAGTATGTCTCAAACATACTTCTCTCAGTATACTAGAAGTTAGTATCATCAGGATAGTGTACATACTAACTAGTAACTAATCCTCCACAGATAGTATGTCTCAAACATACTTCTCTCAGTATACTAGAAGTTAGTATCATCAGGATAGTGTACATACTAACTAGTAACTAATCCTCCACAGATAGTATGTCTCAAACATACTTCTCTCAGTATACTAGAAGTTAGTATCATCAGGATAGTGTACATACTAACTAGTAACTAATCCTCCACAGATAGTATGTCTCAAGCATACTTCTCTCAGTATACTAGAAGTTAGTATCATCAGGATAGTGTACGTACTAACTAGTAACTAATCCTCCACAGATAGTATGTCTCAAGCATACTTCTCTCAGTATACTAGAAGTTAGTATCATCAGGATAGTGTACATACTAACTAGTAACTAATCCTCCACAGATAGTATGTCTCAAGCATACTTCTCTCAGTATACTAGAAGTTAGTATCATCAGGATAGTGTACGTACTAACTAGTAACTAATCCTCCACAGATAGTATGTCTCAAGCATACTTCTCTCAGTATACTAGAAGTTAGTATCATCAGGATAGTGTACGTACTAACTAGTAACTAATCCTCCACAGATAGTATGTCTCAAACATACTTCTCTCAGTATACTAGAAGTTAGTATCATCAGGATAGTGTACGTACTAACTAGTAACTAATCCTCCACAGATAGTATGTCTCAAACATACTTCTCTCAGTATACTAGAAGTTAGTATCATCAGGATAGTGTACGTACTAACTAGTAACTAATCCTCCACAGATAGTATGTCTCAAACATACTTCTCTCAGTATACTAGAAGTTAGTATCATCAGGATAGTGTACGTACTAACTAGTAACTAATCCTCCACAGATAGTATGTCTCAAACATACTTCTCTCAGTATACTAGAAGTTAGTATCATCAGGATAGTGTACGTACTAACTAGTAACTAATCCTCCACAGATAGTATGTCTCAAACATACTTCTCTCAGTATACTAGAAGTTAGTATCATCAGGATAGTGTACGTACTAACTAGTAACTAATCCTCCACAGATAGTATGTCTCAAACATACTTCTCTCAGTATACTAGAAGTTAGTATCATCAGGATAGTGTACGTACTAACTAGTAACTAATCCTCCACAGATAGTATGTCTCAAACATACTTCTCTCAGTATACTAGAAGTTAGTATCATCAGGATAGTGTACGTACTAACTAGTAACTAATCCTCCACAGATAGTATGTCTCAAACATACTTCTCTCAGTATACTAGAAGTTAGTATCATCAGGATAGTGTACGTACTAACTAGTAACTAATCCTCCACAGATAGTATGTCTCAAACATACTTCTCTCAGTATACTAGAAGACACCTGCTGGCAGCACGTTTGGTTTCAAGAAATATGAGAAATCTTGACGACATATTTACGCCGTATTAGTAAGTATGTCATCTTCCTACTGCTGCTGAAAATACACCTGCAAGTATATTTATATACTGTACTTTACAATATACTATGTATATATATATGACGTAACTTCAACGTCACTGAGATGGAGTCGTTTAGTGTAGAAAGTGTCCATCGATTCATACTCAGTTTTGTGTGTGTTTTAGTAATCTAGTGTGTATGGAGCACTGCATTTACATACTAAGAATTGAGACGCACTCATGCACTAACAATACTAAGTTTAAGTACACAAGTATGTGATTTGAGACACAGCTCTGGTTTAACCAAAGTTCAACCTTCTCTCATGTTCTCACGTCGACTTATGTTGATGTTCTCCGGAGTCGTCTGTTCTTTTTAGAGACAAAAATGTTTGTTCATTTTAATGTAGTGACTGGAGCTCAATGTTTGTTCATTTTAATGTAGCAACTGGAGCTCAATGTTTGTTCATTTTAATGTAGCGACTGGAGCTCAATGTTTGTTCATTTTAATGTAGCGACTGGAGCTCAATGTTTGTTCATTTTAATGTAGCGACTGGAGCTCAACGTTTGTTCATTTTAATGTAGCGACTGGAGCTCAACGTTTGTTCATTTTAATGTAGCGACTGGAGCTCAATGTTTGTTCATTTTAATGTAGCGACTGGAGCTCAATGTTTGTTCATTTTAATGTAGTGACTGGAGCTCAATGTTTGTTCATTTTAATGTAGCGACTGGAGCTCAACGTTTGTTCATTTTAATGTAGCGACTGGAGCTCAATGTTTGTTCATTTTAATGTAGTGACTGGAGCTCAACGTTTGTTCATTTTAATGTAGCGACTGGAGCTCAATGTTTGTTCATTTTAATGTAGCGACTGGAGCTCAATGTTTGTTCATTTTAATGTAGCGACTGGAGCTCAATGTTTGTTCATTTGAATGTAGCGACTGGAGCTCAATGTTTGTTCATTTTAATGTAGCGACTGGAGCTCAACGTTTGTTCATTTTAATGTAGCGACTGGAGCTCAATGTTTGTTCATTTTAATGTAGCGACTGGAGCTCAACGTTTGTTCATTTTAATGTAGCGACTGGAGCTCAATGTTTGTTCATTTTAATGTAGCGACTGGAGCTCAACGTTTGTTCATTTTAATGTAGCGACTGGAGCTCAATGTTTGTTCATTTTAATGTAGCGACTGGAGCTCAATGTTTGTTCATTTTAATGTAGCGGCTGGAGCTCAACGTTTGTTCATTTTAATGTAACGACTGGAGCTCAACGTTTGTTCATTTTAATGTAGCGACTGGAGCTCAACGTTTGTTCATTTTAATGTAGCGACTGGAGCTCAACGTTTGTTCATTTTTATGTAGCGACTGGAGCTCAATGTTTTTGTTCATTTTAATGTAGCGACTGGAGCTCAATGTTTGTTCATTTTAATGTAGCGACTGGAGCTCAATGTTTGTTCATTTTAATGTAGCGACTGGAGCTCAACGTTTGTTCATTTTAATGTAGCGACTGGAGCTCAATGTTTGTTCATTTTAATGTAGCGACTGGAGCTCAATGTTTGTTCATTTTAATGTAGCGGCTGGAGCTCAACGTTTGTTCATTTTAATGTAACGACTGGAGCTCAACGTTTGTTCATTTTAATGTAGCGACTGGAGCTCAACGTTTGTTCATTTTAATGTAGCGACTGGAGCTCAACGTTTGTTCATTTTTATGTAGCGACTGGAGCTCAATGTTTTTGTTCATTTTAATGTAGCGACTGGAGCTCAATGTTTGTTCATTTTAATGTAGCGACTGGAGCTCAATGTTTGTTCATTTTAATGTAGCGACTGGAGCAAGACACTTAACAACATCTAAACACCTTCAAACTGCTCGACGGTAACGACTGTTGTTGAAGCTGCACATGAGAAGAATTGATCAGAAAATACTTCAACAACTTTATATTTTAAAGGTTAAGGTTTAAAACGATGAATCTTAAATGACTTGTTTGATTGATTTCTGATCAATTCTTCATGTGGAGGCTTCAACAACAGTCGAGCAGTTTGAAGGTGTTAAGATGTTTTTGGTGTCTTTTTGGACGAAGACGACTGAGCTCCAGTCGCTACATTAAAATGAACAAACGTTGAGCTCCAGTCGCTACATTAAAATGAACAAACGTTGAGCTCCACTCACGACATTAAAATGAACAAACGTTGAGCTCCAGTCTCTACATTAAAATGAACAAACGCTGAGCTCCAGTCGCTACATTAAAATGAACAAACGTTGAGCTCCAGTCTCTACATTAAAATGAACAAACGTTGAGCTCCAGTCTCTACATTAAAATGAACAAACGTTGAGCTCCAGTCGCTACATTAAAATGAACAAACATTGAGCTCCAGTCGCTACATTAAAATGAACTAACATTGAGCTCCAGTCGCTACATTAAAATGAACAAACGCTGAGCTCCAGTCGCTACATTAAAATGAACAAACGTTGAGCTCCAGTCGCTACATTAAAATGAACAAACGTTGAGCTCCAGTCGCTACATTAAAATGAACAAACATTGAGCTCCAGTCGCTACATTAAAATGAACAAACATTGAGCTCCAGTCGCTACATTAAAATGAACAAACATTGAGCTCCAGTCGCTACATTAAAATAAACAAACGCTGAGCTCCAGTCTCTACATTAAAATGAACAAACGTTGAGCTCCAGTCGCTACATTAAAATGAACAAACGCTGAGCTCCAGTTGCTACATTAAAATGAACAAACGTTGAGCTCCAGTCGCTACATTAAAATGAACTAACGCTGAGCTCCAGTCGCTACATTAAAATGAACAAACGTTGAGCTCCAGTCGCTACATTAAAATGAACAAACGCTGAGCTCCAGTCGCTACATTAAAATGAACAAACGTTGAGCTCCAGTCGCTACATTAAAATGAACAAACGTTGAGCTCCAGTCGCTACATTAAAATGAACAAACGTTGAGCTCCAGTCGCTACATTAAAATGAACAAACATTGAGCTCCAGTCGCTACATTAAAATGAACAAACATTGAGCTCCAGTCGCTACATTAAAATGAACAAACATTGAGCTCCAGTCGCTACATTAAAATAAACAAACGCTGAGCTCCAGTCGCTACATTAAAATGAACAAACGCTGAGCTCCAGTCGCTACATTAAAATGAACAAACGTTGAGCTCCAGTCGCTACATTAAAATGAACAAACGTTGAGCTCCACTCGCTACATTAAAATGAACAAACGTTGAGCTCCAGTCGCTACATTAAAATGAACAAACGTTGAGCTCCAGTCGCTACATTAAAATGAACAAACGTTGAGCTCCAGTCGCTACATTAAAATGAACAAACGTTGAGCTCCGGTCGCTACATTAAAATGAACAAACATTGAGCTCCAGTCGCTACATTAAAATGAACAAACGTTGAGCTCCAGTCACTACATTAAAATGAACAAACGTTGAGCTCCAGTCACTACATTAAAATGAACAAACGTTGAGCTCCAGTCTCTACATTAAAATGAACAAACGTTGAGCTCCAGTCGCTACATTAAAATGAACAAACGTTGAGCTCCAGTCTCTACATTAAAATGAACAAACATTGAGCTCCAGTCGCTACATTAAATTGAACTAACATTGAGCTCCAGTCACTACATTAAAATGAACAAACGTTGAGCTCCAGTCACTACATTAAAATGAACAAACATTGAGCTCCAGTCGCTACATTAAAATGAACAAACATTGAGCTCCAGTCGCTACATTAAAATGAACAAACATTGAGCTCCAGTCGCTACATTAAATTGAACTAACATTGAGCTCCAGTCTCTACATTAAAATGAACAAACGTTGAGCTCCAGTCGCTACATTAAAATGAACAAACGTTGAGCTCCAGTCGCTACATTAAAATGAACAAACGTTGAGCTCCAGTCGCTACATTAAAATGAACAAACATTGAGCTCCAGTCGCTACATTAAAATGAACAAACATTGAGCTCCAGTCGCTACATTAAAATGAACAAACGTTGAGCTCCAGTCGCTACATTAAAATGAACAAACGTTGAGCTCCAGTCGCTACATTAAAATGAACAAACATTGAGCTCCAGTCACTACATTAAAATGAACAAACGTTGAGCTCCAGTCGCTACATTAAAATGAACAAACATTGCGCTCCAGTCGATACATTAAAATGAAAAAACGTTTAGCTCCAGTCGCTACATTAAAATGAACAAACATTGAGCTCCAGTCACTACATTAAAATGAACAAACGTTGAGCTCCAGTCGCTACATTAAAATGAACAAACATTGCGCTCCAGTCGATACATTAAAATGAACAAACGTTGAGCTCCAGTCGCTACATTAAAATGAACAAACATTGAGCTCCAGTCACTACATTAAAATGAACAAACATTGAGCTCCAGTCACTACATTAAAATGAACAAACATTGAGCTCCAGTCACTACATTAAAATGAACAAACGTTTAGCTCCAGTCGCTACATTAAAATGAACTAACATTGAGCTCCAGTCGATACATTAAAATGAACAAACGTTGAGCTCCAGTCACTACATTAAAATGAACAAACATTGAGCTCCAGTCACTACATTAAAATGAACAAACATTGAGCTCCAGTCACTACATTAAAATGAACAAACGTTTAGCTCCAGTCGCTACATTAAAATGAACAAACATTGAGCTCCAGTCACTACATTAAAATGAACAAACATTGAGCTCCAGTCACTACATTAAAATGAACAAACGTTTAGCTCCAGTCGCTACATTAAAATGAACTAACATTGAGCTCCAGTCACTACATTAAAATGAACAAACATTGAGCTCCAGTCACTACATTAAAATGAACAAACATTGAGCTCCAGTCGCTACATTAAAATGAACAAACATTGAGCTCCAGTCACTACATTAAAATGAACAAACATTGAGCTCCAGTCACTACATTAAATTGAACTAACATTGAGCTCCAGTCGCTACATTAAAATGAAGAAACATTGAGCTCCAGTCGCTACATTAAAATGAACAAACGTTGAGCTCCAGTCGCTACATTAAAATGAAGAAACATTGAGCTCCAGTCGCTACATTAAAATGAACAAACATTGAGCTCCAGTCGCTACATTAAAATGAAGAAACGTTGAGCTCCAGTCGCTACATTAAAATGAACAAACATTGAGCTCCAGTCGCTACATTAAAATGAAGAAACATTGAGCTCCAGTCGCTACATTAAAATGAAGAAACATTGAGCTCCAGTCGCTACATTAAAATGAACAAACATTGAGCTCCAGTCGCTACATTAAAATGAACAAACGTTGAGCTCCAGTCGCTACATTAAAATGAACAAACATTGAGCTCCAGTCGCTACATTAAAATGAACAAACGTTGAGCTCCAGTCGCTACATTAAAATGAACAAACGTTGAGCTCCAGTCGCTACATTAAAATGAACAAACGTTGAGCTCCAGTCGCTACATTAAAATGAACAAACGTTGAGCTCCAGTCGCTACATTAAAATGAACAAACATTGAGCTCCAGTCGCTACATTAAAATGAACAAACATTGAGCTCCAGTCGCTACATTAAAATGAACAAACGTTGAGCTCCAGTCGCTACATTAAAATGAACAAACGTTGAGCTCCAGTCGCTACATTAAAATGAACAAACGTTGAGCTCCAGTCGCTACATTAAAATGAACAAACATTGAGCTCCAGTCGCTACATTAAAATGAACAAACGCTGAGCTCCAGTCGCTACATTAAAATGAACAAACATTCTTGTCTCTAGAAAGAACAGACGACGAAGATCGTCAACATTAGTCGACACGAGCGAAGGTTGACCTTGAAACGACTTGAACTTTAGGTCAAAATAGTGTGTAGTTTGTGTGTAGTTTGTGTGTGTGTACACACGTGTGTTTACTCCGGGTACTCCCGCAGTTCAAGACGAAACCCTCCGACACACATGTCACAATAACCTGTGGTGAATCTAAAACACCTTCTGGCTCAGCTCTGTTTCTGGTGAAAGTGACTCGGCGTCGTTTCTTTCGGCTGCAGGTTCACGGAGAGCCCGGTTCGGCGGCGCCGAGGTCCGATGGTGGGAGGTTCTGTGAGAAGGTCACGTGTCACAAGATAACACCAGGCAAACGTCAACTCAAAACAAACCGGAGTTAAAAATATATTTATCAAAATATTTTAAACTACAAACTAGGGCTGCACGATATATGGAAAAAATACAGATATTGCGATATTGTCTCGTGTGATGATTTATAATGTTTTATTGTATAAATCAATCATTTCTTAAATACACACTTCCATCAATCAGTGTCACGTTCAGTAAAGTTTGTACTTCTATGTCTCGTTGTTGTTTACGTCTCCGTCCGTCTGTGAACTGTGTTAGGCTCGGTTGCTATGACGACGTGTCTTGGCTCAGTATATCCAGTGAAGTAATACTAACTTATGATCTAGTCAAACACTAGTGATCCAGTGAAGTAATACTAACTTATGATCTAGTCAAACACTAGTGATCCAGTGAAGTAATACTAACTTATGATCTAGTCAAACACTAGTGATCCAGTGAAGTAATACTAACTTATGATCTAGTCAAACACTAGTGATCCAGTGAAGTAATACTAACTTATGATCTAGTCAAACACTAGTGATCCAGTGAAGGAATACTAACTTATGATCTAGTCAAACACTAGTGATCCAGTGAAGTAATACTAACTTATGATCTAGTCAAACACTAGTGATCCAGTGAAGTAATACTAACTTATGATCTAGTCAAACACTAGTGATCCAGTGAAGTAATACTAACTTATGATCTAGTCAAACACTAGCGATCCAGTGAAGTAATACTAACTTATGATCTAGTCAAACACTAGTGATCCAGTGAAGTAATACTAACTTATGATCTAGTCAAACACTAGTGATCCAGTGAAGTAATACTAACTTATGATCTAGTCAAACACTAGCGATCCAGTGAAGTAATACTAACTTATGATCTAGTCAAACACTAGCGATCCAGTGAAGTAATACTAACTTATGATCTAGTCAAACACTAGTGATCCAGTGAAGTAATACTAACTTATGATCTAGTCAAACACTAGTGATCCAGTGAAGTAATACTAACTTATGATCTAGTCAAACACTAGTGATCCAGTGAAGTAATACTAACTTATGATCTAGTCAAACACTAGTGATCCAGTGAAGTAATACTAACTTATGATCTAGTCAAACACTAGTGATCCAGTGAAGTAATACTAACTTATGATCTAGTCAAACACTAGTGATCCAGTGAAGTAATACTAACTTATGATCTAGTCAAACACTAGTGATCCAGTGAAGTAATACTAACTTATGATCTAGTCAAACACTAGCGATCCAGTGAAGTAATACTAACTTATGATCTAGTCAAACACTAGTGATCCAGTGAAGTAATACTAACTTATGATCTAGTCAAACACTAGTGATCCAGTGAAGTAATACTAACTTATGATCTAGTCAAACACTAGTGATCCAGTGAAGTAATACTAACTTATGATCTAGTCAAACACTAGTGATCCAGTGAAGTAATACTAACTTATGATCTAGTCAAACACTAGTGATCCAGTGAAGTAATACTAACTTATGATCTAGTCAAACACTAGTGATCCAGTCACTCGTCTCTTTCAACCTCCTTTGTTAAAGCAACATATTGTAAGAACTTTTCATCTCGTCTCAGTTGTTTTCTTAGAAGATCGTGAACTTCCAAACAAACCTGTCCGTCTTCACCGTATAAGGTAAGGTAAGGTAAGGTAAAACTTTATTGATCCTCAGGAGGTCTCCTTCGGGAAATGGTTTTAGCCGCAGAAAATACAGCAATTTTTCATAAAAAATAAATCAAAATAAAATAAGAACAAGAACATAAAGAGAAAGAACAAGATGAAACAATCAAAGTCCAAAGATAAAGAACAAGATCAAAGAAAAAAAAAACAAACACAAAGGATACAAAGACTAACACCCGAACTCAGAATTAAACAATTCAAATAATAGCCCGAGGAATGAATGAGTCCCTGAGTCTATTAGTGTTGCATCATGGGAGGAGCATTCGTGCTTCATCTGCTTCTCTGCTCACTGATGACAGTGTTCAGAGGATGATGATCATGATGGACAGTAGTTTGTTCAATGATCTCAGCAACTGTCACCAGTGAGTCCAGCTTCATGCCAACCACAGAGCCAGACCTCCTGATCAACCTGTTGACCTGTTGACCTGTTGACCTGTTGACCTCCTCCTGGACACATTCCCAACACACCACAGCATAGAACACTGGCCACCACAGACTGGTAGAACATGCAGAGGAGCTTCTTGCAGATGTTAAATGATCGAAGCCTCCTCAGAAAGTACTTCTACTCTGAACCTTCTTATATACATGGTCTGTGTTGCAGGACCAGTTTACTGTCCAGACACACACTGAGGTACTTATAGTTGTCCACTATCTCCACATCATCGCCTCCGATGGACACTGTTTGTCCTGGACCTCCCGAAGTCCAAGACCAGCTCCTTGGTCTTTGAGGTGTTCAAGTGGTTCCTCTCACTCCAGTCCACAAAGTCACGTATCAGACTCCTGTACTCGTCTTCACTGTTGTCCCTGATGCATCCAACAATGTCAGTGTCGTCAGCATACTTCTGGACGAGACTCAGCTCTGAGTTGTAGCAGAAGTCTGAAGTGTAGATGGTGAAGAGGAGAGGGGCCAGTACTGTCCCCTGAGGTGCTCCTGTACTGCACACCACAGTGTCAGACATGATGTCCTTCCATCAGTAAGATAGTCCGTAATCCAGGAGACCAGACCAGGGTCCACATGCATCTTAGTCAGTTTGTCCTGCAGCAGAGTGGGTTGGATAGTGTTGAAGGCACTAGAAAAGTCCAGGAACAGGATTCTCACTGAACCGCTTCCTTTATCCAGGTGGGAGTAGGTCCGATGCAGGAGGTGAAGGATGGCATCTTCCACACCAACTGCTGGCTGATAGACAAACTGCAGGGGGTCTTGCGTGTGCTGGACTTGTGGCCTGAGATGTTTGAGGACCAGCCGCTCCAGTGTCTTCATCAGCTGCGAAGTCAGTGCCACCGGTCTGTAATCGTTCAGCTCGTTCTGATCTTTTTAGGGACTGGAACGATACAGGAAGTCTTCCACAGAGTTGGTACTTTCCCCAGCCGTAGACTGAGGTTGAAGACATGCTGGAGCGGCTCAGCTAGTTCAGCAGGTCTTTAGCAGTCGAGCAGACACCTTATCAGGACCAGCAGCCTTCCCTGGACGAATCCTCCGAAGTACATCCTGTACCTGGAGTGAGGTGAAGCTGGGAAGTGGTTGTGTGGAGCTGAGGGGGCACAAGAAGGTGGGGCAGGTCCTGAGGCGGGCAGCAGTGAGGGTGACCTGCTCAAACCTGTTGAAAAAGTTGTTCAGTCCATTTGCCTCCTCCAGCGTGTCCACTGCAGTCAGAGAGGCCTTGGTCTTGTGTCCAGTGATGGTTTTAACATCATCCCAGACTCTCTTATTTCTTCTCGGCTCAGCTTCTCCTCCAACCTCCTCCTGTAGGTGTTCCTCCCTCAAGCATCGCTTCACCTCCTGCTGAGCTGATCTCATGGCGTCCCTGTCTCTGCTCCTGAAAGCCACTTTCTTCCTGTTAAGGACATCCTTGACCTCCTTTGTTACCAACGGTTTATTATCAGGGTAACAGCGGACAGTCTTAGTAGGGGCGACAACGTCCAAGCAGAAATTTAAATAATCCGTTAGACAGTGTGTCTGTCCCTCGATGTCCTCACCTCTGTCTCTGCACCAGAGGAATGTACTGTGACTGAAGGTGGACCAGGTTATGATCGGACCTTCCAAGTGGAGGGAGAGGTTTGGCTCTGTAGGCGTCCTTCAAGTTGGAATAAAGAAGGTCAATTGTCCTGTTATTCCTGGTGGGACAATCCACGGCCTGATGGAAAGTAGGCAGAGTAGAGTCCAGGTGGATTAAAGTCTCCAGAGATGATGATAAACGCGTCAGGATGTTGATTCTGAAGTCGAGCTGTCATTGTGTGGATCTTCTCACAGGCAGATGGCGCCGCAGCGCTCGCAGGAATGTAGACACACAGCGATCACGTGACTGAACTCACGCGGTAGATAATATGGACGCATGCTGACAGCCAACAGTTCTACATCTTGACAACACAAGACTTTCTTCACAGTAACGTGTCCCGGACTACACCAGCGTTTCTTCACGTACATGATCAGACCTCCTGCTCTGACGGAGCTGAAACCAGGCAGATCCACGAGTGAGTCCGGAGTCAGTGAGTGAGCCACGTCTCCGTGAAGATCAACAAGCTGCTCTCTCTGTAGATCCTCTGGTTGTTGAGGACAAACAGCTCGTCCATCTTATTCGTCAGTGAATTGACGTTCATCGTGATCGTTGGAATCGTTGGTCTGTGACGTCTCCGATTGTCCATTAGCTTAGCCTTTAGCCTCTTTCCTGCTCGACAGCCTCGGTAGCGGCGCTGAAGTCCGATCGGGATCTCGTGGCGATCTCCAGCCCGTGCCATTGACTTCAGCGACACTAGATCCTCTCTTGAGTAAACAAGACGATTCTCTCCATGTTCAAAAGTATCCATTTAAAAAATTATAGTAAAAAAAAAAAAAAAAACAGAAAATTATAGATATTGCTGCAGAGCTACTGGAGAGGCAGCCGTCCTCGTCGGCGCCTTTATTATCTGTTTTTTGTATGCTAACGAGCTAAGTTGTTAGCGTCATTTATAAAGTGTTATGTGTGCGTCTTCACCGTATGCTAACGAGCTAAGTTGTTAGCATCATTTATAAAGTGTTATGTGTGCGTCTTCACCGTATGCTAACAAGCTAAGTTGTTAGCGTCATTTATAAAGTGTTATGTGTGCGTCTTCACCGTATACTAACGAGCTAATTTGTTAGCGTCATTTATAAAGTGTTATGTGTGCGTCTTCACCGTATGCTAACAAGCTAAGTTGTTAGCGTCATTTATAAAGTGTTATGTGTGCGTCTGCACCGTATGCTAACGAGCTAAGTTGTTAGCATCATTTATAAAGTGTTATGTGTGCGTCTTCACCGTATGCTAACAAGCTAAGTTGTTAGCGTCATTTATAAAGTGTTATGTGTGCGTCTTCACCGTATACTAACGAGCTAATTTGTTAGCGTCATTTATAAAGTGTTATGTGTGTGTCTTCACCGTATGCTAACGAGCTAAGTTGTTAGCGTCATTTATAAAGTGTTATGTGTGCGTCTGCACCGTATGCTAACAAGCTAAGTTGTTAGCGTCATTTATAAAGTGTTATGTGTGCGTCTTCACCGTATACTAACGAGCTAATTTGTTAGCGTCATTTATAAAGTGTTATGTGTGCGTCTTCACCGTATGCTAACGAGCTAAGTTGTTAGCGTCATTTATAAAGTGTTATGTGTGCGTCTTCACCGTATGCTAACGAGCTAAGTTGTTAGCGTCATTTATAAAGTGTTATGTGTGCGTCTTCACCGTATACTAACGAGCTAATTTGTTAGCGTCATTTATAAAGTGTTATGTGTGCGTCTTCACCGTATGCTAACGAGCTAAGTTGTTAGCATCATTTATAAAGTGTTATGTGTGCGTCTTCACCGTATGCTAACAAGCTAAGTTGTTAGCGTCATTTATAAAGTGTTATGTGTGCGTCTTCACCGTATACTAACGAGCTAATTTGTTAGCGTCATTTATAAAGTGTTATGTGTGCGTCTTCACCGTATGCTAACAAGCTAAGTTGTTAGCGTCATTTATAAAGTGTTATGTGTGCGTCTGCACCGTATGCTAACGAGCTAAGTTGTTAGCATCATTTATAAAGTGTTATGTGTGCGTCTTCACCGTATGCTAACAAGCTAAGTTGTTAGCGTCATTTATAAAGTGTTATGTGTGCGTCTTCACCGTATGCTAACGAGCTAAGTTGTTAGCGTCATTTATAAAGTGTTATGTGTGCGTCTTCACCGTATGCTAACGAGCTAAGTTGTTAGCGTCATTTATAAAGTGTTATGTGTGCGTCTTCACCGTATGCTAACGAGCTAAGTTGTTAGCGTCATTTATAAAGTGTTATGTGTGCGTCTTCACCGTATGCTAACAAGCTAAGTTGTTAGCGTCATTTATAAAGTGTTATGTGTGCGTCTTCACCGTATGCTAACGAGCTAAGTTGTTAGCGTCATTTATAAAGTGTTATGTGTGCGTCTTCACCGTATGCTAACGAGCTAAGTTGTTAGCGTCATTTATAAAGTGTTATGTGTCCGTCTGCACCGTATGCTAACGAGCTAAGTTGTTAGCGTCATTTATAAAGTGTTATGTGTGCGTCTGCACCGTATGCTAACGAGCTAAGTTGTTAGCATCATTTATAAAGTGTTATGTGTGCGTCTTCACCGTATGCTAACAAGCTAAGTTGTTAGCGTCATTTATAAAGTGTTATGTGTGCGTCTTCACCGTATGCTAACGAGCTAAGTTGTTAGCGTCATTTATAAAGTGTTATGTGTGCGTCTTCACCGTATGCTAACGAGCTAAGTTGTTAGCGTCATTTATAAAGTGTTATGTGTGCGTCTTCACCGTATGCTAACGAGCTAAGTTGTTAGCGTCATTTATAAAGTGTTATGTGTGCGTCTGCACCGTATGCTAACGAGCTAAGTTGTTAGCGTCATTTATAAAGTGTTATGTGTGCGTCTTCACCGTATGCTAACAAGCTAAGTTGTTAGCGTCATTTATAAAGTGTTATGTGTGCGTCTTCACCGTATGCTAACGAGCTAAGTTGTTAGCGTCATTTATAAAGTGTTATGTGTGCGTCTTCACCGTATGCTAACGAGCTAAGTTGTTAGCGTCATTTATAAAGTGTTATGTGTGCGTCTTCACCGTATGCTAACGAGCTAAGTTGTTAGCGTCATTTATAAAGTGTTATGTGTGCGTCTTCACCGTATGCTAACAAGCTAAGTTGTTAGCGTCATTTATAAAGTGTTATGTGTGCGTCTTCACCGTATGCTAACGAGCTAAGTTGTTAGCGTCATTTATAAAGTGTTATGTGTGCGTCTTCACCGTATGCTAACAAGCTAAGTTGTTAGCGTCATTTATAAAGTGTTATGTGTGCGTCTTCACCGTATACTAACGAGCTAAGTTGTTAGCGTCATTTATAAAGTGTTATGTGTGCGTCTTCACCGTATGCTAACGAGCTAAGTTGTTAGCGTCATTTATAAAGTGTTATGTGTGCGTCTTCACCGTATGCTAACGAGCTAAGTTGTTAGCGTCATTTATAAAGTGTTATGTGTGCGTCTTCACCGTATGCTAACGAGCTAAGTTGTTAGCGTCATTTATAAAGTGTTATGTGTCCGTCTGCACCGTATGCTAACGAGCTAAGTTGTTAGCGTCATTTATAAAGTGTTATGTGTGCGTCTGCACCGTATGCTAACGAGCTAAGTTGTTAGCATCATTTATAAAGTGTTATGTGTGCGT
>NC_141819.1:1515035-1532535 GCF_982586985.1 Callionymus lyra
GGGGTGAGGGGGGTGAGGGTTCTACACTCTGACCCAGCAGCAACGATTAAGGTCACGAGGGTCATGTGTTTGCATAGTTCCGTGTGCAAGAGCCGTGTTGGTTCGTCAGAGGGAGTGACGTGTGTGTCACTGCCGTGCACACTCCTGCCGTGCACACTCCTGCCGTGCACACTCCTGCCGTGCACACTCCTGCCGTGCACACTCCTGCCGTGCACACCCCGGTGGCAGTCTGTGATGTGGGGGGGGGGGAGCCTCTGGAAAGCCTCTCGTCCCGCGGGTGACCTCCTCTCTCTCCTCCTCTCTCTCTCGTCTTGTTTTGAAACTGATTGTCTTCTACCATCACAAGACACTTGATTGATTGACAGGTGTCAGACGAGGGAGAGTGACGGGGGGGGGGGGGGTCACCCTCAGCAACATCTCACCCCGCACAGGAAGTGACGCACAGACGCTGTTTGACAGGCGACGCTGACCTCGTGTCGGGGTCAGCTGTTGTCGGCCGCGACACACACACACACACACAGAAGAAGAAAGTGGTCACGTGCACACGTGCGCACGGACGGCGTGGAGGGCCCCGGGGCCCCCGTGTGTCCCTATGATTAACTCCAAGTCAACAACCACGTCTTTGGAAAAGCAGGACACACGTGTCTGGGGACCCGGGACCCGGACCAGGACCCGGACCCGGACCAGGACCAGGAGCTGAGGAATGAAGCTTGAGTTTTGGAAGCGTCCCTCCAGCACACACTGCCCCCTACTGTCCGGAGTTCTATACACCAAAGAAACAGAGGTTGCAGCGACACATGCACGACCAGTGATCCAACAGCGACACAAGTTGAAAAACAAAGACTCATTCGATTCCTAAAATTCTTTTTTTTTTTCTTCTTTTCTTGGATAAAGCAAATATCCCTCGTTCCACCCTCTCTCTCTTCTTCTTCTTCTTCTTCTTCTTCTTCTTCACAGGTTCCTGTTGGTTCTATACAGTTACACAATATCATGCACGAAAGAAAACAAACACACCGCGGAAGGTGCTGGTCGTAATATTCTAAGAACATCAGGAGCACTTGAACACCAGGAACCTTCAAAAGTCATTTTTTGTTCTTTTTCTTTTTTTTTGTAAGAGATTAAAACAAAGTTAACAATGAATAAAATGTTTTTTTTTTCCTCCTTTGGTTTATATTTGTTTTTTGGTCTAAGATCAGCCGTGAAAGTCCGTCAGTGTCGTCGGAATATATCGACTTAAAAGATTCAAATGTTGAAATATTGTGTTTCTTTGTTGAGGTTTAAGCTTTGAATGATTAAATCAATGGATATTAAAGGTTGAATTTGTTTATTTTCTTAATAATTGGATGCAAAATGTTGAATATTTTTCAAGTTTGATAAAATAGTTCCAATTATTTAAAATTCAAATGTCTTAATTCATTATATTTTAATAAGTCTTTTTAATTTAATGTATACATGTTGGTATAATAGACTAAACCAACAGAGCATATGGAAAAGATGTGATGATTTATAAAGTTTTATCGTATAAATCAATCATTTCTTGACTCACTTCCATCCATCAGTGTCACGTTCAGTAAAGTTTGTACTTCGATGTCTTGTTGTTGTTTACGTCGGGGGTCTTTTTTTATAGCAACATCTTTATAGTTGGAATTAAAGGCTACGAAGTAAAAATGTTGAATTTAGTCTTTTTTTTACCTTCAATATTGAACTTTATGTGTTAAATGATGCTTTAATTTGAAAATATGTCATTTTTAAATCAACTATCGACTAAAAACAGATTCAACATTAAATATACAAACGATATCATTTAAAGTCATTATTAAAAAAGGAAGGTTTAACGAAATATTCCGACGACACTGAAAAAAACCTCCATCATCAGCTTGGATTGTGTTTTCCTCCCGTGGACCGCGAGCGTCGAACCTCGTCCTCGCGGCGCCGCCACACAAACATTCACAATGTCCTCGTATGAAAACGCTAAAGTCACAAACGCAGCGAAACAAAGGTACGAGAAAGAAAGGATGGAAAAGAAGGATAACAGTATAAAGCTTCAAGTCACAAGTTCCAAAACTAACTATCGTAGTATCGTCGTTTCATCGTCGTATCGTTAGCAGTTATTAGTATTTTCACTTTAAATCACATCAAGTTTACACGAAAGATTTTGAGGTATTTCAGAATTAATTGTCAACACAGGCCTACGGGTCCGGTCTCTCCAGGGGGGCCAGAGGACGGAGGAGGGGGTCTGTGTCTGTAAACCAGCCCCGGGGACGGCGGTGGCGTCCGGAGCCTCGGACCCTTCCTCGCCCTCGTGTCTCTGGCTCACAAAAATATCTCTGGTGCGAGGGAGGAGAAGCGTCCGAGGGTCCGAGCGACACCTCCGGGGGGAACCGAGGCCCCTGGACTCGAGCGACGTCTGCTTCTGAAAGAATAGTTTCTAGAAAATGTTTGATAGACTTCCGACATGATAAAGTGCTTGTATTCCAGTGTATCAAGATGGAAAGTCAATAATGGAGAAAATGCTGACACAGCGCTCGAGCCCCCCCCCCCCCCCTCCTCTGTCCATCCAATTAAGGGTCCATTGTCTGTGTGAGTGTTTGTGATGGGGAGTGCGCCCCCTCATGGCTGTTTGTGTCCAGTGCAGTCCCACCCGTGGTTGAAGGGAAAAGGCACTCAACTCTGTCCGCAGGAGGTCAGCTCGTGTCTCGTGGCCTCCTGCGTCTGACTGCGCTGTCCAGACGTGTGTGTGTGTGTGTGTGTGTGTGTGTGAGTGTGTGCGTGTGGTTTTCGGTCGGTGTCCCCCTGGGCAGCTGGGACCAGTAGGCAGCAGTATCTTTGGTATTGGTGGCGGTTTCACAAACCGCTCGGCGTCAGCGAGGTAGCCATATTGGTTCTCACTACAAACAAAGGTGGTCAGTCTACACATCTGGAGGTGGATCTAGCTACGCACGGAACTTCACACCACGAACCCCCGTCCGACTCGCCCGCTCACAGCAACGTGAGTCAGTCCCGCTCCCCCGGCGCCGCCGGCGCTCGGACTCCATGGAAATGCTACAGTTGCATCGAACTACAATGGAACGCACTCGTCGTTTCCCGCCCTCGTCTGGTGTCCGGCGGGTTTTTAAAGGGGGTACCCCGGTTCTGACACGAGGTGCCACGAGCGAGAAACATGTCCGTCTCGTGTCCTCTTCGGCGTCTGGTGGTCGAGCGTCTCGTCCGATTCTCACGGAATGAAAAAATATTGTCCTTCATTCGCCGCCGCTGTTTGTAAAAAGTTCCTTCACAAGAGTTTATTGGTGACCAGACGGAGCACAACAGTAACAAGAAATAGAAACGTTGTGTCTGGTACTGATCAATTACCCGCATCGTTAGGGAGGAGGTGAGAGAAAGAAGGTAGAAAACCAGATGGAGGATGAGAAGATTTCTTGACGAATGTGTTCACTTGAGGTTTGGTTGTGTTGACTCAAAACAAGACGGTCGGCTGCCGTGGCGACGCACGAGTCCTCCGATTAAGGCAGTTTGCGTCGAACCGAGACGTGATTCTTCCGCCTCTCGGTACCTTGGACTCGCTCGCGGTGGGTTCTTGAAACTCTTGGGTCGGTTAAACAAATCCCTGTCTTTTGCTAAAATCCCTGCGATTTTCAGGATCGGTAACCATCCCCCTCCTCTGGCTCCGCCGGTGCTGGTCGGGCGAGGAACAACAATGGGATAATGGTGAGCTATTGATCCTCCGAGAGCTGCGAGGGCCTGGATGTTTGTTGTGCCATGACTTCTCCTGGAGTGGCTCCTCCACTCCGGCCGGCAGGGGGCACTGTTGCTCCGTCGTGTGCTGCTGCTGCTGTGTTTGGGTTTCGTGTGCTCCTGGTTCTGGTCTGCAGCTGTGGTTGGCTGGACGCCCGTTTTTTGTCGCTTGGTTCCGAGTTATTGATCAGAGGCAGAACAAAGAGCGAGTCCAGACATCTCGGCCAAACCTCCGGTGGACTCCACAGGCTCAGACCGACAATGACGAGTCTCCCCCACAGGCCTCCAACATCTGTGCAAAAATATAGACCTGGGCCGAGGCGGACCTGAGTATCTGCTGCCGAGCGTCTCCTCACCTTCAGGAGGGGTCGAGGCCCTGCTCTCTCTCTCCGTCTGCATCGATTCATCTTTCAATTCATTAGTTGGCCGTACGGTCGGGGCTGAGCTGCTCTTCTGAAATGGTCGGCCATCGGGGAATACCTTTGGCCGGGGAGCGAGGAGACGGCGGGAGGGAGGTGGAGGTGGAGAACGGCGGAGCCTCGTCCTCCTGCGTCTCCTCACGGCAGCCGAGTGTGCGGTGGTCCATGATAAGGCCGTGTGCTGTTGCGTCAGATTTATTGCCGTTTCCTGCACCTTTGTCGCTTCTTTGTGAACGAGCGCGACGGACAAAGAGTCCGAAGGAGAGTCTGTGGCTACGGTGATGACGGAGGAGGCCGGTCCGGTACCGACGGAACCTCCCAATCTTTGGTGTCTCTTTACTTTGTCCAAAACAAAGATGATTTTTTTTCTTTCTACAAAGACAGAATCAATGATTGTCCTCATGAGTAATACAAAGTGAACCTGACGTTACCCTTAGATTCTGCTCGGTTCTGGTGAGCGCTGGACTGACGAGATGATTGCATGGCACAAAGGATTCTCTTTATCTCCCGCTCAGACGGTCCGGGCCGGTCCGGGCCCGGACCGTCTGAAGGGGGGGGTCGTTTCTCAGGCTTTGGAGAAGGTGGTGGTGGACGTGCCCGGCTGGCCGGGGCTGGCACCGTGGTCGTCGTGCCAGCGGTCCACGCAGCGGCGCCGGGCGTTCATGAAGAAGTTGCTGACGGTGCTGAGCTCCAGGCCCAGCTGCTGGGAGATGGTGATCTGCATCTCCTTGGACGGACGCTTGTTCTCCTTGAAGATGGCGATGAGCGTGCGGCGCTGCAGGTCGGTGAAGACCAGACGCTGCTTCTTGGGCGCCGTGTTGCGGTCCTTGTGCTGCTCCTGCTCTTTGCGCTTGCAGGCTTGGTGTGGATGGCAGCGGTGGGAGGCACGGGGGTGAGAGTGGGAGACAGAGAGGGGAGAGAACACAAGGCAAGGTAAATATACAAGTACTTTCACAAGGCAAGGTAAATAGACAAGTACTTTCACAAGGCAAGGTAAATAGACAAGTACTTTCATCTCCACGTAAACAAAGAGGCGAGCCGAGGCGTCACTGGACGCCGTAAAAGTCGTCCATACACCGGCGGAGCCTGCGCTGCTGCGTCTCTATTGCCGTATTAAACTTGATTTAAAGTTAATCCATGCTCCCGTCCCACTGGGAATATTCCTTCCATCCTGCCAAGTGCAGACGGGGAGTGTGGGAGGCGGTCGGGGGGCTGGAGACGCTGCTGTTTGATTCAATATTAATGCAGTTTGAGTCGCGGTGGGGGACTGAGCGACTGTTGCTCAAAAGTAAGCATTTTGTGTTGAAACCAGAGATAGAGGAGAAATGAAAGGGTGCAGAGAGGGAGGTGGAGGCGCTGGTGGGAGGGAGGCAGAGTGGAGGAGAAAGGGAGATATTGACCGACTTTGCTGTAGGAATTGGGAGGTTCTCTTCAGGGACTGGGGTCAGAATCCCCCCCCAGCAGGTCTACAGTCTGCTACTTCAAACGGAGCCCAGTCTATTGAGCTCTGAGAGGGTATTTATAACCTTCCCTCCATCCTTCCCTCCATCCTTCCCTCCATCCTTCCCTCCACCATTCCCTCCATCCTTCCCTCCATCCTTCCCTCCACCATTCCCTCCATCCTTCCCTCCACCATTCCCTCCATCCTTCCCTCCATCCTCCCCTCCATCCTTCCCTCCATCCTTCCCTCCATCCTCCCCTCCATCCTTCCCTCCATCCTTCCCTCCATCCTTCCCTCCACCATTCCCTCCATCCTTCCCTCCATCCTTCCCTCCACCATTCCCTCCACCATTCCCTCCACCATTCCCTCCATCCTTCCCTCCATCCTCCCCTCCATCCTTCCCTCCATCCTTCCCTCCACCCTTCCCTCCATCATTCCCTCCATCCTTCCCTCCATCCTTCCCTTCATCCCAAACACAAGCACTTGAGAGGCCAGAGCTCCTCGTTCACGGAGCCATTTCCAAAAAGAAAAAAGCCAATCTCTGGGACTCTGGGGACGAGTGGGGGAGTTTGTCAGCGAAGAAACACAGAAATGAATAGTTGATGTTGTTCAGGTGATTCTACGAGGTGTGGAGACCAGAGCCGTGTCTGTTAGTGCACTGGTTAGTATCATCAGGATAGTGTACTTACTAACTAGTAACTAATCCTCCACAGATAGTATGTCTCAAACATACTTCTCTTAGTATACTAGAAGTTAGTATCATCAGGATAGTGTACGTACTAACTAGTAACTAATCCTCCACAGATAGTATGTCTCAAACATACTTCTCTTAGTATACTAGAAGTTAGTATCATCAGGATAGTGTACGTACTAACTAGTAACTAATCCTCCACAGATAGTATGTCTCAAACATACTTCTCTTAGTATACTAGAAGTTAGTATCATCAGGATAGTGTACGTACTAACTAGTAACTAATCCTCCACAGATAGTATGTCTCAAATCATACTTCTCTTAGTATACTAGAAGTTAGTATCATCAGGATAGTGTACGTACTAACTAGTAACTAATCCTCCACAGATAGTATGTCTCAAACATACTTCTCTTAGTATACTAGAAGTTAGTATCATCAGGATAGTGTACGTACTAACTAGTAACTAATCCTCCACAGATAGTATGTCTCAAACATACTTCTCTTAGTATACTAGAAGTTAGTATCATCAGGATAGTGTACTTACTAACTAGTAACTAATCCTCCACAGATAGTATGTCTCAAACATACTTCTCTTAGTATACTAGAAGTTAGTATCATCAGGATAGTGTACTTACTAACTAGTAACTAATCCTCCACAGATAGTATGTCTCAAACATACTTCTCTTAGTATACTAGAAGTTAGTATCATCAGGATAGTGTACGTACTAACTAGTAACTAATCCTCCACAGATAGTATGTCTCAAACATACTTCTCTTAGTATACTAGAAGTTAGTATCATCAGGATAGTGTACGTACTAACTAGTAACTAATCCTCCACAGATAGTATGTCTCAAACATACTTCTCTTAGTATACTAGAAGTTAGTATCATCAGGATAGTGTACGTACTAACTAGTAACTAATCCTCCACAGATAGTATGTCTCAAATCATACTTCTCTTAGTATACTAGAAGTTAGTATCATCAGGATAGTGTACGTACTAACTAGTAACTAATCCTCCACAGATAGTATGTCTCAAACATACTTCTCTTAGTATACTAGAAGTTAGTATCATCAGGATAGTGTACGTACTAACTAGTAACTAATCCTCCACAGATAGTATGTCTCAAACATACTTCTCTTAGTATACTAGAAGTTAGTATCATCAGGATAGTGTACGTACTAACTAGTAACTAATCCTCCACAGATAGTATGTCTCAAACATACTTCTCTTAGTATACTAGAAGTTAGTATCATCAGGATAGTGTACGTACTAACTAGTAACTAATCCTCCACAGATAGTATGTCTCAAACATACTTCTCTTAGTGCACTGGTTAGTATCATCAGGATAGTGTATGTACTAACTAGTAACTAATCCTCCACAGATAGTATGTCTCAAACATACTTCTCTTAGTATACTAGAAGTTAGTATCATCAGGATAGTGTACGTACTAACTAGTAACTAATCCTGCACAGATAGTATGTCTCAAACATACTTCTCTTAGTATACTAGAAGTTAGTATCATCAGGATAGTGTACGTACTAACTAGTAACTAATCCTCCACAGATAGTATGTCTCAAACATACTTCTCTTAGTATACTAGAAGTTAGTATCATCAGGATAGTGTACGTACTAACTAGTAACTAATCCTCCACAGATAGTATGTCTCAAACATACTTCTCTTAGTATACTAGAAGTTAGTATCATCAGGATAGTGTACGTACTAACTAGTAACTAATCCTCCACAGATAGTATGTCTCAAACATACTTCTCTTAGTATACTAGAAGTTAGTATCATCAGGATAGTGTACGTACTAACTAGTAACTAATCCTCCACAGATAGTATGTCTCAAACATACTTCTCTTAGTGCACTGGTTAGTATCATCAGGATAGTGTATGTACTAACTAGTAACTAATCCTCCACAGATAGTATGTCTCAAACATACTTCTCTTAGTATACTAGAAGTTAGTATCATCAGGATAGTGTACGTACTAACTAGTAACTAATCCTGCACAGATAGTATGTCTCAAACATACTTCTCTTAGTATACTAGAAGTTAGTATCATCAGGATAGTGTACGTACTAACTAGTAACTAATCCTCCACAGATAGTATGTCTCAAACATACTTCTCTTAGTATACTAGAAGTTAGTATCATCAGGATAGTGTACGTACTAACTAGTAACTAATCCTCCACAGATAGTATGTCTCAAACATACTTCTCTTAGTATACTAGAAGTTAGTATCATCAGGATAGTGTACGTACTAACTAGTAACTAATCCTCCACAGATAGTATGTCTCAAACATACTTCTCTTAGTATACTAGAAGTTAGTATCATCAGGATAGTGTGATGAACGTGTGATGAACGTGTGATGAACATGTGATGAACGTGTGATGAACATGTGATTAACGTGTGATGAACATGTGATGAACATGTGATGAACGTGTGATGAACATGTGATGAACGTGTGATGAACATGTGATGAACGTGTGATGAACGTGTGATGAACATGTGATTAACGTGTGATGAACATGTGATGAACATGTGATGAACGTGTGATGAACATGTGATGAACATGTGATGAACATGTGATGAACATGTTATGAACGTGTGATGAACATGTGATGAACGTGTGATGAACTTGTGATGAACATGTGATTAACGTGTGATGAACATGTGATGAACGTGTGATGAACATGTGATGAACATGTGATGAACGTGTGATGAACATGTGATGAACGTGTGATGAACATGTGATGAACGTGTGATGAACATGTGATGAACGTGTGATGAACATGTGATGAACGTGTGATGAACATGTGATGAACGTGTGATGAACATGTGATGCTCTCAAGGCAGTGGTAGTTGATCGAAGACTGTGCTTATGTTAGCATGTGTGTGTAAGACGATGTTAGCATGTGTATTTATGGTTATGTTAGCATGTGTGTTTATGTTAGCATGTGTGTGTAAGACGATGTTAGCATGTGTATTTATGGTTATGTTAGCATGTGTGTGTACGACAATGTTAGCGTGTGTGTTTATGGTTATGTTAGCATGTGTGTTTATGGTTATGTTAGCATGTGTGTTTATGGTTATACAAGCATGTGTATTTACGACGATGTTAGCATGTGTGTTTATGTTAGCATGTGTGTGTGCGACGATGTTAGCATGTGTGTTTATGGTTATACAAGCATGTGTGTTTATGGTTATGTTAGCATGTGTGTTTATGGTTATACAAGCATGTGTATTTACGACGATGTTAGCATGTGTGTTTATGTTAGCATGTGTGTGTGCGACGATGTAGCATGTGTGTTTATGGTTATGTTAGCATGTGTGTTTATGGTTATGTTAGCATGCGTGTTTATGTTAGCATGTGTATTCACGACGATGTAGCATGTGTGTTTATGGTTATGTTAGCATGTGTGTTTATGGTTATGTTAGCATGTGTGTTTATGGTTATACAAGCATGTGTATTAAGACGATGTTAGCATGTGTGTTTATGTTAGCATGTGTGTGTGCGACGATGTTAGCATGTGTGTTTATGTTAGCATGTGTGTGTGTGCGACGATGTTAGCATGTGTGTTTATGGTTATACAAGCATGTGTTTATGGTTATGTTAGCATGTGTGTTTATGATTATGTTAGCATGTGTGTTTATGGTTATGTTAGCATGCGTGTTTATGTTAGCATGTGTATTTACGACAATGTAGCATGTGTGTTTATGGTTATGTTAGCATGTGTGTTTATGGTTATGTTAGCATGCGTGTTTATGTTAGCATGTGTATTTACGACGATGTAGCATGTGTGTTTATGGTTATGTTAGCATGTGTGTTTATGGTTATGTTAGCATGCGTGTTTATGTTAGCATGTGTATTTACGACAATGTAGCATGTGTGTTTATGGTTATGTTAGCATGTGTGTTTATGGTTATGTTAGCATGCGTGTTTATGTTAGCATGTGTATTTACGACGATGTAGCATGTGTGTTTATGGCTATGTTAGCATGTGTGTTTATGGTTATACAAGCATGTGTATTTACGACGATGTTAGCATGTGTGTTTATGTTAGCATGTGTGTGTACGACAATGTTAGCATGTGTATTTATGGTTATGTTAGCATGTGTGTGTACCATGAGTGAGTATTTGTGTGATTTGCATTTAAGTATAATATTTCCAAAGTTCATCCTAAATGCACATCAGGATCTAAACAGTATTGCAGAATCACAGCACACGTGCCAGGTCAAAGGTCAAGCTGCTGAAAGTGTGTAGAGTGGCAGCAACACACAAACACACACTCGCCTGCTGGTACACAATCGAAGGATCGAAGCCTCCTGTAGACTCATTAAACCAGGATAGATTGAAGAAAGATGGCGTCACTGTGGGGTCTCCCCCTGCTGGCCTGCTATTGTACTGCACCTTGACGCCTGCTGCTGTGTGTGTCAGTGTGTGTATGCATGTGTGTGTCAGTGTGTGTATGCATGTGTGTGTCAGTGTGTGTATGCATGTGTGTGTCAGTGTGTTTATGCATGTGTGTGTCAGTGTGTTTATGCATGTGTGTGTCAGTGTGTGTATGCATGTGTGTGTCAGTGTGTTTATGCATGTGTGTGTCAGTGTGTTTATGCATGTGTGTGTCAGTGTGTTTATGCATGTGTGTGTCAGTGTGTGTATGCATGTGTGTGTCAGTGTGTTTATGCATGTGTGTGTCAGTGTGTTTATGCATGTGTGTCTTGATGTGTTACATGTTGCTGCATCAGACTTTAGTCTGTGTGTCTGAGTGTGTGTATGTGTGTGTGTGTGTCTATGAGTGTCTGTGTCTATGAATGTGTGTGTGTGTCTATGAATGGGTGTGTGTGTGTCTATGAGTGTGTGTCGTGGGTGTGATTATGCTGAAGTGCAGTTGTGTTGTGTGTCTAATTACAGTAGAACAGAAGTCATTGATCAGTCGTTGCAGTACAACGTGTTTATAACTGATGTCTAACCTGAGCACAAACACATCCATCATAGTTCACACACACACTGCAGACACACACATATACACCCGCATACACACACACACACACTCATATACACCCGCATTCACACACAGACCTGCACTTACAAACACACACACACACTCATATACACCCGCATTCACACACAGACCTGCACTTACAAACACACACACACACTCATATACACCCGCATTCACACACACACATACACTTACAAACACACACACACACTCATATACACCCGCATTCACACACACACATACACTTACAAACACACACACACACTCATATACACCCGCATTCACACACAGACCTGCACTTACAAACACACACACACACTCATATACACCCGCATTCACACACACACATACACTTACAAACACACACACACACTCATATACACCCGCATTCACACACACACATACACTTACAAACACACACACACACTCATATACACCCGCATTCACACACACACATACACTTACAAACACACACACACACTCATATACACCCGCATTCACACACAGACCTGCACTTACAAACACACACACACACTCATATACACCCGCATACACACACAGACCTACACTTACAAATACACACACACTCATATACACTCGTATTCACACACATGATTTGATGATGATGATGAGATGAAGATGAAGATGTTGACTCATGGTCTGATGATGATGAGATGAAGATGCTGACTCATGGTCTGATATGATGAAGATGCTGACTCATGGTCTGATGATGATGAAGATGCTGACTCATGGTCTGATGATGATGAAGATGCTGACTCATGGTCTGATGATGATGAAGATGCTGACTCATGGTCTGATGATGATGAAGATGCTGACTCATGGTCTGACGATGATGATGAAGATGCTGACTCATGGTCTGATGATGATGAAGATGCTGACTCATGGTCTGATGATGATGAAGATGCTGACTCATGGTCTGATGATGATGAAGATGCTGACTCATGGTCTGATGATGATGAAGATGCTGACTCATGGTCTGACGATGATGATGAAGATGCTGACTCATGGTCTGATGATGATGAAGATGCTGACTCATGGTCTGACGATGATGATGAAGATGCTGACTCATGGTCTGATGATGATGAAGATGCTGACTCATGGTCTGATGATGATGAAGATGCTGACTCATGGTCTGATGATGATGAAGATGCTGACTCATGGTCTGATGATGATGAAGATGCTGACTCATGGTCTGATGATGATGAAGATGCTGACTCATGGTCTGATGATGATGAAGATGCTGACTCATGGTCTGATGATGATGAAGATGCTGACTCATGGTCTGATGATGATGAAGATGCTGACTCATGGTCTGATGATGATGAAGATGCTGACTCATGGTCTGATGATGATGAAGATGCTGACTCATGGTCTGATGATGATGAAGATGCTGACTCATGGTCTGATGATGATGAAGATGCTGACTCATGGTCTGATGATGATGAAGATGCTGACTCATGGTCTGATGATGATGAAGATGCTGACTCATGGTCTGATGATGATGAAGATGCTGACTCATGGTCTGATGATGATGAAGATGCTGACTCATGGTCTGATGATGATGAAGATGCTGACTCATGGTCTGATGATGATGAAGATGCTGACAAGTTAATTTAGATTCATTCAAGTTAATTCAAGGTCCAACAGGTTCAGGTTCTTCAGACAAACATAATTCAAACAACAGAAAGTGAACAAAGTCGAAGGTTGTTTTGTCGTCACGTGACCTGAGTGAGAGTGTAATGTTTTCACTGCAGGAGTGAGAGTGTAATGTTTTCACTGCAGGAGTGAGAGTGTAATGTTTTCTCTGCAGGAGTGAGAGTGTAATGTTTTCACTGCAGGAGTGAGAGTGTAATGTTTTCACTGCAGGAGTGAGAGTGTAATGTTTTCACTGCAGGAGTGAGAGTGTAATGTTTTCTCTGCAGGAGTGAGAGTGTAATGTTTTCACTGCAGGAGTGAGAGTGTAATGTTTTCTCTGCAGGAGTGAGAGTGTAATGTTTTCTCTGCAGGAGTGAGAGTGTAATGTTTTCACTGCAGGAGTGAGAGTGTAATGTTTTCTCTGCAGGAGTGAGAGTGTAATGTTTTCTCTGCAGGAGTGAGAGTGTAATGTTTTCTCTGCAGGAGTGAGAGTGTAATGTTTTCTCTGCAGGAGTGAGAGTGTATTGTTTTCTCTGCAGGAGTGAGAGTGTAATGTTTTCACTGCAGGAGTGAGAGTGTAATGTTTTCACTGCAGGAGTGAGAGTGTAATGTTTTCTCTGCAGGAGTGAGAGTGTAATGTTTTCTCTGCAGGAGTGAGAGTGTAATGTTTTCTCTGCAGGAGTGAGAGTGTAATGTTTTCTCTGCAGGAGTGAGAGTGTAATGTTTTCACTGCAGGAGTGAGAGTGTAATGTTTTCACTGCAGGAGTGAGAGTGTAATGTTTTCTCTGCAGGAGTGAGAGTGTAATGTTTTCTCTGCAGGAGTGAGAGTGTAATGTTTTCACTGCAGGAGTGAGAGTGTAATGTTTTCACTGCAGGAGTGAGAGTGTAATGTTTTCACTGCAGGAGTGAGAGTGTAATGTTTTCTCTGCAGGAGTGAGAGTGTAATGTTTTCACTGCAGGAGTGAGAGTGTAATGTTTTCTCTGCAGGAGTGAGAGTGTAATGTTTTCTCTGCAGGAGTGAGAGTGTAATGTTTTCTCTGCAGGAGTGAGAGTGTAATGTTTTCTCTGCAGGAGTGAGAGTGTAATGTTTTCACTGCAGGAGTGAGAGTGTAATGTTTTCACTGCAGGAGTGAGAGTGTAATGTTTTCTCTGCAGGAGTGAGAGTGTAATGTTTTCTCTGCAGGAGTGAGAGTGTAATGTTTTCTCTGCAGGAGTGAGAGTGTAATGTTTTCTCTGCAGGAGTGAGAGTGTAATGTTTTCACTGCAGGAGTGAGAGTGTAATGTTTTCTCTGCAGGAGTGAGAGTGTAATGTTTTCTCTGCAGGAGTGAGAGTGTAATGTTTTCTCTGCAGGAGTGAGAGTGTAATGTTTTCACTGCAGGAGTGAGAGTGTAATGTTTTCACTGCAGGAGTGAGAGTGTAATGTTTTCACTGCAGGAGTGAGAGTGTAATGTTTTCACTGCAGGAGTGAGAGTGTAATGTTTTCTCTGCAGGAGTGAGAGTGTAATGTTTTCTCTGCAGGAGTGAGAGTGTAATGTTTTCTCTGCAGGAGTGAGAGTGTAATGTTTTCACTGCAGGAGTGAGAGTGTAATGTTTTCTCTGCAGGAGTGAGAGTGTAATGTTTTCACTGCAGGAGTGAGAGTGTAATGTTTTCACTGCAGGAGTGAGAGTGTAATGTTTTCACTGCAGGAGTGAGACTGGACGGAATCATCAGAGAGAACATGTTTATCGACAGCTCAAACCATCTCAGCGTCTCTTTCATCTCCGGCCTCATCGACCTCCTGCACCGTCGCTCTGGACCTGCAGGTGTCGCTCTGCCTCGCGCTGCCTTCGCTCCGGGCGCTGGATCTACTGATCAATACTGATCGATCGGCGAGGAAGGCGGTTCTGATTACTGAACCGAGCTCCGCGCAGGAAAGAGGAATCGATGATTGCAGCTTTTAGAGCTACAGTAGCTCGGACACAAAGACAGACCAGTTCGCTGCTGAGAACCCGCGGACGCTGACCCACTTTCCCCGGACCCCCCCGGACCCCCCGGACCCCCCGGACCCCCCGGACCCCCCAGGCCCAGACATCGATCGCCAGCCCATGTACTTAATCCCGTCATCTTTCATAAAAGTCTGATCACATCCAGAACCGTCTTCCCGCCACGACATCAACATTCCCGCCTCACGAGCAGGTGAAGAGAAAAGGCCGCGAGTTCGATATCGATCGATACGTCCGTGAATAATTCGTGTGTGAAATTTGTTTTAATTAATTACGCCTGAGGGGGGGGGGTTGAACCCAGTAAATGTGGTTTGATCCGGTTCTGACTGTGGTCTGGTTCTGACTGTGGTCCGGTTCTGACTGTGGTCTGGTTCTGACTGTGGTCTGGTTCTGACTTAGGTCTGGTTCTGACTGTGGTCTGGTTCTGACTTAGGTCTGGTTCTGACTTAGGTCTGGTTCTGACTGTGGTCCGGTTCTGACTGTGGTCTGGTTCTGACTTAGGTCTGGTTCTGACTGTGGTCTGGTTCTGACTGTGGTCCGGTTCTGACTGTGGTCCGGTTCTGACTTAGGTCCGGTTCTGACTTAGGTCTGGTTCTGACTGTGGTCCGGTTCTGACTTAGGTCTGGTTCTGACTTAGGTCTGGTTCTGACTGTGGTCTGGTTCTGACTGTGGTCCGGTTCTGACTGTGGTCCGGTTCTGACTTAGGTCCGGTTCTGACTTAGGTCTGGTTCTGACTGTGGTCCGGTTCTGACTTAGGTCTGGTTCTGACTGTGGTCTGGTTCTGACTGTGGTCCGGTTCTGACTGTGGTCCGGTTCTGACTTAGTTCCGGTTCTGACTTAGGTCTGGTTCTGACTGTGGTCTGGTTCTGACTTAGGTCTGGTTCTGACTGTGGTCCGGTTCTGACTGTGGTCCGGTTCTGACTTAGGTCCGGTTCTGAATTAGGTCTGGTTCTGACTGTGGTCTGGTTCTGACTGTGGTCTGGTTCTGACTGTGGTCCGGTTCTGACTGTGGTCCGGTTCTGACTTAGGTCCGGTTCTGACTGTGGTCCGGTTCTGACTTAGGTCCTGTTCTGACTTAGGTCTGGTTCTGACTGTGGTTCGGTTCTGACTTAGGTCTGGTTCTGACTGTGGTCTGGTTCTGACTGTGGTCTGGTTCTGACTTAGGTCTGGTTCTGACTGTGGTCTGGTTCTGACTGTGGTCCGGTTCTGACTGTGGTCTGGTTCTGACTTAGGTCTGGTTCTGACTGTGGTCTGGTTCTGACTGTGGTCCGGTTCTGACTGTGGTCCGGTTCTGACTTAGGTCCGGTTCTGACTTAGGTCTGGTTCTGACTGTGGTCCGGTTCTGACTGTGGTCCGGTTCTGAATGTGGTCTGGTTCTGACTTAGGTCTGGTTCTGACTGTGGTCCGGTTCTGACTGTGGTCCGGTTCTGACTGTGGTCCGGTTCTGACTTAGGTCTGGTTCTGACTGTGGTCTGGTTCTGACTTAGGTCTGGTTCTGACTGTGGTCTGGTTCTGACTGTGGTCTGGTTCTGACTTAGGTCTGGTTCTGACTGTGGTCCGGTTCTGACTGTGGTCCGGTTCTGACTTAGGTCTGGTTCTGACTTAGGTCTGGTTCTGACTGTGGTCCGGTTCTGACTGTGGTCCGGTTCTGACTTAGGTCTGGTTCTGACTTAGGTCTGGTTCTGACTGTGGTCTGGTTCTGACTGTGGTCTGTTGTGTTTAGTTATGTTGTGTTTAGTTATGTTGTGTTTAGTTATGTTGTGATTAGTTATGTTGTGATTAATTATGTTGTGATTAGTAATGTTGTGTTTAGTTATGTTGTGATTAATTATGTTGTGATTAGTTATGTTGTGTTTAGTTATGTTGTGATTAGTTATGTTGTGTTTAGTTATGTTGTGTTTAGTTATGTTGTGTTTAGTTATGTTGTGATTAGTTATGTTGTGATTAGTTATGTTGTGTTTAGTTATGTTGTGATTAGTTATGTTGTGTTTAGTTATGTTGTGATTAGTTATGTTGTGTTTAGTTATGTTGTGTTTAGTTATGTTGTGTTTAGTTATGTTGTGATTAGTTATGTTGTGAATAGTTATGTTGTGATTAGTTATGTTGTGATTAGTTATGTTGTGTTTAGTTATGTTGTGATTAGTAATGTTGTGTTTAGTTATGTTGTGATTAGTTATGTTGTGATTAGTTATGTTGTGTTTAGTTATGTTGTGTTTAGTTATGTTGTGATTAGTTATATTGTGTTTAGTTATGTTGTGTTTAGTTATGTTGTGTTTAGTTATGTTGTGATTAGTTATGTTGTGATTAGTTATGTTGTGATTAGTTATGTTGTGTTTAGTTATGTTGTGATTAGTTATGTTGTGTTTAGTTATGTTGTGATTAGTAATGTTGTGATTAGTAATGTTGTGTTTAGTTATGTTGTGATTAGTTATGTTGTGATTAGTTATGTTGTGAATAGTAATGTTGTGTTTAGTAATGTTGTGATTAGTTATGTTGTGTTTAGTAATGTTGTGATTAGTAATGTTGTGATTAGTTATGTTGTGTTTAGTAATGTTGTGTTTAG
>NC_141819.1:1537535-1550035 GCF_982586985.1 Callionymus lyra
TAATATATCGATCTATTTAATATTTAAGTGAAGTTAACGAAAAAAGTTTCTATTTATTATTTGTGTTATTTTCACCAACGAGTTCAAATAAAAACATTGTGTATTTTTCACTGCGTGTGTTTGTTTTTCACCCTTGATTTACATTGAATTGAGATAAAGCGAAATTAAAAAGGTTATTATTCTTATTCTTGTTCTTGTTCTTATTATTGTTATCGTTATTGTTATTATTATTATTATTATTATCATTATTATCATTTATTATCATTTATTATCATTTATTATCATTTATTATCATTTATTATCATTTATTATCATTAATTATCATTATTATCATTAATTATTATTATTATTATTATTATTATTGTTATTGTTATTATTATTATTATTATCGTTATATTTACACGGTTTTATTATGTATTCGTTTGTTCTTCAGATCGATCTCAATGTTCGCGGGAAAAGTGACTTTTTTACGGTAATACAAATATTTCACGTCAAACCGTTGATGACAAATTAAAAAAACTATAATGTTACACAAGTCATCTAGTTGTGTAGTTACACAACAGCGTGACGCACGAAAACATCAGCTGCTCTTGAGCAAACTATGCAGATTGTGTAGGTCAGAGATCCTTTGTCTCTACACACACACACACACACACACACACACACACACACACGTACATACACACACACACGTACATACACACACACACACACACACACACACACACACACACGTACATACACACACACACGTACATACACACACACACACACACACACACACACGCGTACATACACACACACGCGTACATACACACACACGTACATACACACACACACACACACGTACATACACACACACACACACACGTACATACACGCACACGTACATACACACACACACGCACACGCACACACACACACAAACGTACATACACTCACGTACATACACATTCAGATATACACACACTTCACACAGTATACACAAAATATAAAAGTGTGTATTAAGGCGTACATATACACACACACACGCAAATATATACACACACACACCCACACACACATGTATATTTATATATATATTTATCTATATATATATTTATTAATATATATATATATATATATATATATATATATATATATATATATAAATATATACGTGTGTGTATATATATAAATATATATATAAATATACATGTGTGTGTGGGTGTGTGTGTGTATATATTTTATATATATGTGTGTGTGTGTGTGTCTATATATATACACACACGTATGTATATATATATATATATATATATATATATATATATATATATATATATATATATTAATAAATATATATATATATATATAAATATATATATATATATTTATATATAATAAATATAAATATATATGTGTGTGTGTGTGTCTATATATATATACACATACACGTACGTACACACACACTGGATGCTCGTGCACCCTCTAAAAGTCGGGGTCCACATTAACGCTGTGATGTGCGCGCGTGCACGAGTCTCTGCCAGGATTTGATTTAAAGGTCATTCTTGTATCGATCCTCGGTTCGAGGGCGACGAGCAGGAATTGATCATCTAGGATAGAAGAACACAAGCGTAGACCTCTGCGCGCGCGTGTGTGTGTGTGTGCGCGCGTTTCATCAGCGCGCTAAAATGAATATCTACGTGGGAGACACACACACACACACACACACACACTTGAATTACATCCACGTCTGTTTGGTAATAAGGTCAAATTTGTGTGTGTGTATATGTGTGTGTTTGTATATGGTGTGTATATCTGTGTGTGTGTGTTGTTTATATATATATGTGTGTGTTTGCTGTATATGGTGTGTATATCTGTGTGTGTGTTGTTTGTATATATATATGTGTGTTTGTTGTATATGGTGTGTATATCTGTGTGTGTGTTGTTTGTATATATATATGTGTGTTTGTTGTATATGGTGTGTATATCTGTGTGTGTGTTGTTTGTATATATATATGTGTGTTTGTTGTATATGGTGTGTATATCTGTGTGTGTGTTGTTTGTATATAGGTGTGTGTTTTTTGTATATGGTGTGTATATCTGTGTGTGTGTTGTTTGTATATAGGTGTGTGTTTTTTGTATATGGTGTGTATATCTGTGTGTGTGTTGTTTGTATATATGTGTGTGTTTTTTGTATATGGTGTGTATATCTGTGTGTGTGTTGTTTGTATATATGTGTGTGTTTTTTGTATATGG
Source organism: Callionymus lyra (assembly GCF_982586985.1). Classification (NCBI taxonomy): domain Eukaryota; kingdom Metazoa; phylum Chordata; class Actinopteri; order Syngnathiformes; family Callionymidae; genus Callionymus; species Callionymus lyra. Next base: position 1,539,774 of record NC_141819.1, read on the forward strand.
TGTGTATATCTGTGTGTGTGTTTTTTACATGGTGTTTATATCTCTGTGTGTGTTCTTTATGTAAATATATGTGTGTTGTTTGTGTAAATATATGTGTGAGTGTGTGTTATGTGTGTGTGTGATGAACTAAAATGTGTGAGACTTTATGTTTTCTCTGTTGGAGAACATGAGGTTCAGTTTGGAGAGAAGGAGTAGAGAAGGAGGAGAGAAGGAGGAGAGAAGGAGTAGAGAAGGAGGAGAGAAGGGGGAGAGAGGGGGAGAGAAGGAGGAGAGAAGGAGGAGAGAAGGGGGAGAGAAGGAGGAGAGAAGGAGGAGAGAAGGGGGAGAGAAGGGGGAGAGAAGGAGGAGAGAAGGGGGAGAGAAGGGGAGAGAAGGAGGAGAGAAGGAGTAGAGAAGGGGGAGAGAAGGAGGAGAGAAGGAGGAGAGAAGGGGGAGAGAAGGGGGAGAGAAGGGGGAGAGAAGGAGGAGAGAAGGAGGAGAGAAGGAGTAGAGAAGGGGGAGAGAAGGGGGAGAGAAGGGGGAGAGAAGGAGGAGAGAAGGAGTAGAGAAGGGGGAGAGAAGGAGGAGAGAAGGAGGAGAGAAGGGGGAGAGAAGGGGGCGAGAAGGGGGAGAGAAGGAGGAGAGAAGGAGGAGAGAAGGAGGAGAGAAGGGGGAGAGAAGGAGGAGAGAAGGAGGAGAGAAGGGGGAGAGAAGGAGGAGAGAAGGAGGAGAGAAGGAGGAGAGAAGGGGGAGAGAAGAAGGAGAGAAGGAGGAGAGAAGGGGGAGAGAAGGGGGAGAGAAGGAGGAGAGAAGGGGGAGAGAAGGAGGAGAGAAGGGGGAGAGAAGGAGGAGAGAAGGGGGAGAGAAGAAGGAGAGAAGAAGGAGAGAAGGAGGAGAGAAGGGGGAGAGAAGGAGGCGAGAAGGAGTAGAGAAGGGGGAGAGAAGGAGGAGAGAAGGAGTAGAGAAGGGGGAGAGAAGGAGGAGAGAAGGGGGAGAGAAGGAGGAGAGAAGGAGTAGAGAAGGGGGAGAGAAGGAGGAGAGAAGGAGTAGAGAAGGAGGAGAGAAGGGGGAGAGAAGGGGGAGAGAAGGAGTAGAGAAGGAGTAGAGAAGGGGGAGAGAAGGGAAGCAGAGGTCGGAGAATAGAAATCGATCCAGATTCATCGCCAGATCGGCCTCGACCACGTGACGCTTCCTGATCACACGCACGCGACGACGTCCGCGCGGTCATCCCGTCCCCACGTGATCGAGCGTCGTCATCTCCCCGCGCCTCGTACACACATGTACACACATGTACACACATGTACACACATGTACACACATGTACACACATGTCACTGAAACATCTTCAGAGGGTTCGTTGTTTGCGCATCTACACGAGTATTTACGGCGGGTGTGAAACCACTTCAGAGGGTTCGTTGTTTGCGCATCTACACGAGTATTTACGGCGGGTGTGAAACCACTTCAGAGGGTTCGTTGTTTGCGCATCTACACGAGTATTTACGGCGGGTTGAAACCACTTCAGAGGGTTCGTTGTTTGCGCATCTACACGAGTATTTACGGCGGGTTGAAACCACTTCAGAGGGTTCGTTGTTTGCGCATCTACACGAGTATTTACGGCGGGTTGAAACCACTTCAGAGGGTTCGTTGTTTGCGCATCTACACGAGTATTTACGGCGGGTGTGAAACCACTTCAGAGGGTTCGTTGTTTGCGCATCTACACGAGTATTTACGGCGGGTGTGAAACCACTTCAGAGGGTTCGTTGTTTGCGCATCTACACGAGTATTTACGGCGGGTTGAAACCACAGCTTCTGTTCCATCAATTATTTACGTCATCGATCAACTGACGTTTAAACAACGTCATGAATAAGATTTGATGTTTAATGTTCAAAACCAGTTCAAAGTTTAAATTAACCCTCTCACCCTCTCACTCTCTCACCCTCTCACTCTCTCACTCTCTCACCCTCTCATCCTCTCACCCTCTCACTCTCTCACCTTCCTCACTCTCTCACTCTCTCACCTTCCTCACCCTCTCACCTTCCTCACCCTTTCACTCTCTCACTCTCTCACCCTCTCATCCTCTCACCCTCTCACTCTCTCACCTTCCTCACTCTCCTCACCCTCTTAGCCTCTCACCCTCCTCACCTTCCTCACCCTCCTCACCCTCCTCACCCTCTCACTCTCTCACCCTCCTCACTCTCTCACCCTCCTCACCTCTCACCCTTACTCACCCTCTCACCTTCCTCACCCTCTCACTCTCTCACCTTCCTCACCCTCTCACTCTCTCACCCTCTCACCCTCTCACCTTCCTCACTCTCTCACCCTCTTACTCTCTCACCTTCCTCACCCTCTCACTCTCTCACCCTCCTCACCCTCTCACCCTCCTCACCGTCTCACCCTCCTCACTCTCTCACCCTCTCACCTTCCTCACTCTCTCACCCTCTCACTCTCTCACCCTCCTCACCCTCTCACTCTCTCACCCTCCTCACCCTCTCACCCTCCTCACCGTCTCACTCTCTCACCCTCCTCACCCTCTCACCCTCCTCACCGTCTCACCCTCCTCACCGTCTCACTCTCTCACCTTCCTCACCCTCTCACCCTCCTCACCCTCTCACTCTCTCACCCTCCTCACCGTCTCACCCTCCTGGCGTGTATAGAACAAGAATCCACATTTCAACCTTCAACTGTAACTTCAGCACCAAGGACAGCGACGCTAGTTTATGTTTTATGAAACTTGTTGTTGTGATTAAAACTGTTTCTCTAAACATGACTTTACATACGACAAATATGTTTTTGTGCTGAGAAACATGCTAGCTGAACATGCTAGCTGAACATGCTAGCTAAACCTGCTATCTTAACGTGCTAGCTAAACATGCTATCTTTACGTGCTAGCTAAACATGCTATCTTAACATGCTAGCTAAACATGCTAGCTGAACATGCTAGCTAAACATGCTATCTTAACATGCTAGCTAAACATGCTAACTTAACATGCTAGCTAAACATGCTATCTTAACTTGCTAGCTAAACATGCTAGCTAAACATGCTATCTTTATGTGCTAGCTTAACATGCTAGCTTAACATGCTAGCTAAACATGCTAGCTAAACCTGCTATCTTAACGTGCTAGCTAAACATGCTATCTTAACGTGCTAGCTAAACATGCTATCTGTACATGCTAGCTTAACATGCTAGCTTAACATGCTAGCTAAACCTGCTATATTTTAAAGTTTATTTTTAATTATATTGTTGTTGTTTCTACTTAATGACGGTGTGTCTCTTTATACAGATACTAATAATAAAAAGACTCAAGATGTGTCTCCAACCATCGCAACAACTGTCATGTCCAGGGTCTCAGACACTGCCACCTGCTGGCCACGACTGTCAACACTATTTCAAATGCTAAACAAGGTATGAAATGATAATAATGGATCAAATAAGGTCAAATATGAATACAATGGTCAGTTTAGTCGTCGTGATCATAAACAACAACAAAACAAGAACACAACATCAACGCTACATGTTAGCATCGATGCTACTTCATAGTATGTTCATACGTCACTGGCTCCGAAGCTCGTGGTCACAACACGCAGCACGTGAGCACTAGAGTTGAAACGCTTCCTCGAGCACTTGAACGCAGCGTTTGAACGGACTTGAACGCACCATCAGATTGATGTCCATCATCCTCTTGACGTTGCTCTAGTGAGAAGTGTGTTGTGCTGCGAGTGTAAACACTGTCTCAACGAGGCTTCATTGACCCTTGACCTCTGAGTGTGTCCTCGACTGTTGAGATGCTAATGTCTCTGGAAATAACACACCTCGCTTAGAAAGGTTACACATAATGTCACGACCGTGTGTGACGAGAGCACACACACGTATACACGTATATACAGACACACACACGTATACACGTATATACAGAGACACACACACATATACACGTATATACAGAGACACACACACATATAGACGTATATACAGAGACACACACATGTATACACGTATATACAGAGACACACACACATATAGACGTATATACAGAGACACACACATGTATACACGTATATACAGAGACACACACGCGTATACACGTATATACAGAGACACCCACACATATACACGTATATACAGAGACACACATACGTATACACGTATATACAGAGACACACACACGTATACACGTATATACAGAGACACACACACATATACACGTATATACAGAGACACACACACATATAGACGTATATACAGAGACACACACACTTATACACGTATATACAGAGACACACACACATATACACGTATATACAGAGACACACACACATATACACGTATATACAGAGACACACACACATATACACGTATATACAGAGACACACACACGTATACACGTATATACAGAGACACACACACGTATACACGTATATACAGAGACACACACACATATACACGTATATACAGAGACACACACACATATACACGTATATACAGAGACACACACACATATACACGTATATACAGAGACACACACACGTATACACGTATATACAGAGAAACACACGTATACACGTATATACAGAGACACACACACATATACACGTATATACAGAGACACACACACGTATACACGAATATACAGAGACACACACACATATACACGTATATACAGAGACACACACACATATACACGTATATACAGAGACACCCACACGTATACACGTATATACAGAGACACACACGCGTATACACGTATATACAGAGACACCCACACATATACACGTATATACAGAGACACACACACATATACACGTATATACAGAGACACACACACGTATACACGTATATACAGAGACACACACACTTATACACGTATATACAGAGACACCCACACGTATACACGTATATACAGAGACACACACGTATACACGTATATACAGAGACACACACACGTATACACGTATATACAGAGACACACACACGTATACACGTATATACAGAGACACACACACATACACGTATATACAGAGACACACACACTTATACACAAATATACAGAGACACACACACATATACACGTATATACAGAGACACACACACGTTTACACGTATATACAGAGACACACACACATACACGTATATACAGAGACACACACACGTATGCACGTATATACAGAGACACACACACATACACGTATATACAGAGACACACACACATATACACGTATATACAGAGACACACACATATACACGTATATACAGAGACACACACACATATACACGTATATACAGAGACACACACATTTACACGTATATACAGAGACACAAGCAAATACCTTACCTTACCTTACATACATAAACACAAACATACATGGACACACACATATATACACGTATATAAACGTATATTTACAGACACACACACACACACGTATTTAGAGACACACAGACACACAAAGAGAGAGAACATACACACAAACACACGTATACTTACTGAGACACACATACATGGACACACACACATATATACACGTATATTTACGTATATTTACAGACACACACACACATATATTTACATACACAAACATAAATACGTATATAATCAGACACACACACATATATATACGTATAATTACAGAGACACACACGTGTATTTACAGACACACACATATATATACGTATATTTACAGACACACACATATATACGTTTATATACAGACACACACACATGTATTTACAGAGAAACACACATGTATATACAGACATACACATATATATACGTTTACATACAGACACACACACATGTATTTACAGACACACACATATATACGTTTACATACAGACGCACACACATGTATTTACAGACACACACATATATACGTTTACATACAGACGCACACACATGTATTTACAGACACACACATATATACGTTTACATACAGACACACACACATGTATTTACAGACACACACATATATACGTTTACATACAGACACACACACATGTATTTACAGACACACACATATATACGTTTACATACAGACACACACACATGTATTTACAGACACACACATATATACGTTTACATACAGACACACACACATGTATTTACAGACACACACATATATACGTTTACATACAGACACACACACATGTATGTACAGACACACACATATATACGTTTACATACAGACACACACATGTATTTACAGACACACACATATATACGTTTACATACAGACACACACACATGTATTTACAGACACACACATATATACCTTTACATACAGACACACACACATGTATTTACAGACACACACATATATACGTTTACATACAGACACACACACATGTATTTACAGACACACACATATATACGTTTACATACAGACACACACACATGTATTTACAGACACACACATATATACGTTTACATACAGACACACACACATGTATTTACAGACACACACATATATACGTTTACATACAGACACACACATGTATTTACAGACACACACATATATACGTTTACATACAGACACACACACATGTATTTACAGACACACACATATATACGTTTACATACAGACACACACACATGTATTTACAGACACACACATATATACGTTTACATACAGACACACACACATGTATTTACAGACACACACATATATACGTTTACATACAGACGCACACACATGTATTTACAGACACACACATATATACGTTTACATACAGACACACACACATGTATTTACAGACACACACATATATACGTTTACATACAGACACACACACATGTATTTACAGACACACACATATATACGTTTACATACAGACACACACATGTATTTACAGACACACACATATATACGTTTACATACAGACACACACACATGTATTTACAGACACACACATATATACGTTTACATACAGACACACACACATGTATTTATAGACACACACATATATACGTTTACTTACAGACACACACACATGTATTTACAGACACACACATATATACGTTTACATACAGACACACACACATGTATTTACAGACACACACATATATACGTTTACATACAGACGCACACACATGTATTTACAGACACACACATATATACGTTTACATACAGACACACACACATGTATTTACAGACACACACATATATACCTTTACATACAGACACACACACATGTATTTATAGACCCACACATATATACGTTTACATACAGACACACACACATGTATTTACAGACACACACATATATACGTTTACATACAGACACACACACATGTATTTACAGACACACACATATATACGTTTACATACAGACACACACACATGTATTTACAGACACACACATATATACGTTTACATACAGACACACACACATGTATTTATAGACACACACATATATACGTTTACTTACAGACACACACACATGTATTTACAGAGACACACATATATACGTTTACATACAGACACACACACATGTATTTATAGACACACACATATATACGTTTACTTACAGACACACACACATGTATTTACAGAGACACAGAGACACAAAGAGAGAGAACACACACACACACACACACACACACACACACACACACACAAAGGGTAATATAATTACAGAGGTTATGCAGCATTTGTGCATTTTCGTCAACAGCTGCCCCCCCTCACCCTCTCACCCTCTCACCCCCTCACCCTCTCACCCTCTCACCCCCTCACCCTCTCACCCCCTCACCCTCTCCCCCTCTCACCCTCTCACCCCCTCACCCTCTCACCCTCTCACCCCCTCACCCTCTCACCCTCTCACCCCCTCACCCTCTCACCCCCTCACCCTCTCACCCTCTCACCCTCTCACCCTCTCACCCCCTCACCCTCTCACCCCCTCACCCTCTCACCCCCTCACCCTCTCACCCCCTCACCCGGCCGGGGGAGACCAGAGTGCTGAGGCGGGATAATTGATAGATGCACTGACTATCCGTATCGATCCGCTCGCCATCGATCCGCGCAAATACATTGAGATGGAGTGAAGAATTCAACACACGCGCACGAACAATTGTTTTCAGCGTCATCACGTGATCCAAAAAAACCCGCGACCCAGACTGCGTCTTTCCCGCCAACACCGTCGGAACCAGATCGCGGGTCCGGGTCAGAACCCGCCCGCAGGGCACGCGCTCCTGTCCCGGGTGCAGTGAGCGTGAAGGGCACGCGCGCGGGCCCGCGTTTTATTTCCACGCGTGGGGCGTCATGTGCGCGCGCAGACGTTTTCACATTAGCTAAGCAGGCCATCGATCCGCGCGACGGTGATGAATTTGGAATAGTAATTTGAATTTATCGATCGAGGGCCCGAGCCTCACTTTCACCCCCGCGCGCCCCCACTCGCCCCCCGCGCGCGCGCCCCCGGATAATGACGAGTTTAAATGCAATAAAAGTAAAATGTTGCGACATTTACATACGAGTCACGTGACGCGACATCGATCGGCAGCTTCAAGACAAATAAATAACATTTAAATCACGTCTCTGGTCTCGTTACGTCACAATAATATTATTATTATGAAGGTTATTCTTGTGTCGCAAACGTCATGTTTATTCGATTTATTTTTATATTGAAGTCACAAAACAATTGAAACTTTCATCTAAACATGTTTATTTATATCCACGCTTTAGATTCATTTATTCAGGATTAAAAAGAAAGTAAACCTGCGTTGATTCTTATTAAACATCCTCCAATTAAATCGCTTTATTACGATTTCAAGACGTGTTTTTATTATTGATTTGTTTGTGAATTATTAATCACAAAATCATAAGAATATTATTTTCTAGTTATTATTAATCCACGGGTGTTGACAACAAATATAACTTAACAATGTATTTATTATTGTCAGCCGCGCGTGTAAAAATAAACGTTTAAAATATAATTTAATTATTTAAATAAAGAAATCAATGTAAAGCCAGATATTAAAACCATTATATAATTAAGTGTAATAAGATGAACGTCACAGAAGCGACAGAGATAATAATAAATAAAAGTGTGGTTCGAGAACCGTCTGGAGACCCGGACCTGGACCCGGACCTGGACCTGCTCCAGTGTCTCCTGAAGATATAAAAGCTCATTAGCTTTAACAGCGTCGCCACTTAAGAGCCGAACCTCGAGTGTTTCAATCTTTATTTAGTCACTAAACTATTTACTTTAAGAGTTTTTCAATAAACCATCGACTGGCGCTAAAATATGTCTCGACCACAGTTTGATTGACGTGCCTTTAAAAAAGGCGTCCGAACCTCCCTGTGGTCCTGGGATCCCTTCAGAACCTCTCAAGATCCCTTCAGAACCTCTCAAGATCCCTTCAGAACCTCTCAAGATACCGGGTCGATTCTTTCCGACCCGGACTATTGACCCGCGCCTCTCCGACAGGTGTGACGTGTTTGAGGGCCAAAGTAAAAAAAAAACCTGCTGACGACGTCAATCCCTGTCTCGCGGTCCTCTGTTTGGACCGGACCTGGCTCGGTCGGGTCACGTGACTCGGCTCCTCACTCACCTGCAAGCCTCAGCGCCGACATCCTCTGGAACTCCGGCTCCTGAAGCCACTTCCACATCCTGCGGAAGGTCTCGCGGCCGGACTTGAGTTTACTCCAGGGCTTGGGGTTCCGCAGCAGGTCGGACAGGGTCCCCTGGGAGCGGCACAGGATCCTCTGCGCGAAGATGGCCTGCGGGATGCTGTAGCGCTTGAGCTCCGCCGTGATCCTCTGCGCCACCTCCTTGGTGTTGATCTCCTCCACCTGGGACCCCCCGCCGGGCCCGGGGCCCCCCACCACCTGCCGGTCCCGCTCCGACAGCATGGAGCCGTTGGCCTGAGAGTGCGCGTGGTGGCTGTGGTGGTGGTGGTGCAGGCCGTTGAGGGACGTCATGAGCCCGGCGCCGTGACCCCCGAGGCCGCGCGCCAGGTGGTGCTCGTCGCCGCGGCTCAGCATGGCGTGGCCCTCGAAGCCGCCCGAGGACAGCATCTTGTCGTTGGGCAGGTGGGCCGCGGGCCCGTAGGTTCCGAGGCTCTGCTGCGAGCCGTGCAGCGGGCCCAGGCCGTTGTTGAGCGGCGACAGCGGCTGCGTCATGGCCGGCATGTCTTTGGAGTAGTGCCCGTACAGGTTCATGGACGCCAGGCTGCGATCGTCGCGCATCAGCGTGAAGCTGCCGCTCACGTTCCCCGCCGCCAGCCGCTGGTGCGCCGGGTGGTGGTGCGCGTGCGCGTGCGGGTGGTGGAACTTGTCGGACACGGTGGA
>NC_141819.1:1552535-1567535 GCF_982586985.1 Callionymus lyra
AGTTTCATGTCATGTGATCATGTTTATGTCATGTGATCAAGTTTCTGGTCCAGAAGTTCAGGAACCATCAGTAGATTCTGATCCACAGACCTCAGAGCCCGAGCTGGGGTGCAAGTCTGGATCAGATCATGAAGGTCTGACCATGAATAGATCTGAAAGTAAGAACCAGAATTTTAAAGTTGATCCTGAAAGAAACTGGAAGCCAGTGAAGAGTTTGAAGGAGAAATGTGAGTTCTTCTACTAGAGCGGCTCAGAGTTCTGAATCAACTGCAGACGAGACGATCCTTCTTGTTAAGACATGAAAACAAACTGTTACAATAGTCCAGACGAGAAGAAACAAACACATGGATTATAAGATCCAGATCATGTTCTGACAACATTTTCCTAAGTTTAGAGATTTTTTCTCAGTTGAAGGAAACAGTTTCTGGTCAGTTTTCTACAGTGTTGAACAAGAGACATGTCTTTATCAAATACAACACCCAGGTTTCTCAGGCTCAGTTTGACAGACTGACTTAAGCCACTCAAGTACTGACTCAACCCTGGAACTTATTATCATCAACAATCATCAGAGTTTCAGTTTTGTCCACATTTAGCTTCAAAGTGTTTTCACTCATTGTTTGATTTCTAGCAACAATTGACTAAGTTCAGCCTCTGGAGCTCAGTTGGATCAACAGAGCAGTAGAGCTGGATGTCATCAGCAAACATGTGACAAGAAACATCAGGAAATCTCTGAATGATAATACCGAGGGGAATCAAGTACAGCAAAAACAATAAAGGACCCAGAACAGAACCTTGAGGGACTCCACACATCATATCTGCCGATTCAGACCTCATTTGATTGGCAGATACACTAAAACTGCGCCCAGAAAGGTAAGATGAGAACCATTCTAACACAGACCCAGACAGTCTTCATCCCTCAGTCTTCTCAGCAGGATCTGGTTCAACTGTGTCAAAGGCTGAGGACAGATCCAAGAGAACCAGAACATCATGATGTCACTGGACACCTTCAGTAAAGCTGTCTCCGTAGATGTTTACAGAAGCCAGACTGAAACTTCTCATGGATGTCGCTCTGATCCAGGAACAGCTGCTCAGACACCGCCTTCTCCAAGATCTTGGACAAGAAAGGGAGCTTAGAAATAGGCCTGAAATTACTGAGGTCAGTTGGGTCTAAGCCTGGTTTTTTGAGCAGAGGCTCCACAATGGCATGTTTAAATGCATTGGGAAAACCCGTGTGGAAAGGGAGAGGTTCACCATATTGGTAACTCAGGGGCCAATTACATCAAATACTTTGATAAAAAGCCTACAAGGAAGGACGTCATCTGAGCAAGAGGAGGGTTTCATCTTGTTCACTAGTGCTGAAATATCACCCAAAGATACAGCAGTGAAGGAGGACCAAGAGGAGGAGACGGGCTCAGAGACAGTAGGGGTTCCAAACAAAGGGGGAGAGATTTTCTCTTTGATTAATTTAATTTTGTCAGTAAAAATCTCAACAATCATTGCTGTCAGCTTCACAGAAGACAGGCGTGATTTGAGGAGCAGGAGACACGAGAGAATTAATCGTGTCAAACAACACTTTGGGGTTTTTCTTATTTGCTGCTACCAGTTTTCTGATGTAATCAGATCTGGCAGTTTCCACCATCTCACTGTAAGAAGACATCAGATCCTTGAGGTGAAGTCTGTGCACCTCAAGTTTAGTGGACTTCCAGAGACGCTCAGTCTTTCGACAAAGTCTCTTCAGACTCAGGAGATCTTCATTTGTCCAAGGACACCGTTTTTTCTGAATTTTCAAGTTCGATTTAACAGGTTTGATCCAGTATTTCAACACAATGATCAGTGAAACAGTGAATCAAACTGTCCACGTCTGGCAGTCATCAAAGGAAAGAGTGTCAAACATAGCAGAAAAACTGTCTGCAGTATCGGCTGAGATGACACGCCTCTGAGACCTAACTTTCAAAGGCTTAGGTTCAGGGATGAAGTCCAGGTTCAACAAGAGAATGATCAGATGGACATCATGTACAGATACATTAGAAATGTTCAGGCCAAGAGTAAAAACTAAGTCTAAAATGTGGCCTTTTTGATGAGTGGGTTCAGAATCTAAGATAAAATTATTGTTTCCCTGAAATAAATTGTCGATCAACGCTCGAAGCCGCTGAGACGCTGTAGCTTCTTAGCTCAACAATACTTTCTGTCTACTTCCTGTTTGATGCTCAGCCACTTCCTGTCGGTGTCCATGACTCAGATGCGACTTCCTGTTTGATGCTCAACCACTTCCTGTCTTTGTCCCTGACTCAGATGCTACTTCTTTTTTGATGCTCAACCACTTCCTGTCGTTGTCCCTGACTCAGATGCTACTTCCTGTTTGATGCTCAGCCACTTCCTGTCGGTGTCCATGACTCAGATGCGACTTCCTGTTTGATGCTCAACCACTTCCTGTCTTTGTCCCTGACTCAGATGCTACTTCTTTTTTGATGCTCAACCACTTCCTGTCGTTGTCCCTGACTCAGATGCTTCTTCCTGTTTGATGCTCAGCCACTTCCTGTCGTTGTCCCTGACTCAGATGCTACTTCCTGTTTGATGCTCAGCCACTTCCTGTCGTTGTCCCTGACTCAGATGCTACTTCCTGTTTGATGCTCAGCCACTTCCTGTCGGTGTCCATGACTCAGATGCGATTTCCTGTTTGATGCTCAACCACTTCCTGTCGTTGTCCATGACTCAGATGCGACTTCCTGTTTGATGCTCAGCCACTTCCTGTCGTTGTCCCTGACTCAGATGCTACTTCTTTTTTGATGCTCAGCCACTTCCTGTCGTTGTCCCTGACTCAGATGCTAATTCCTGTTTGATGCTCAGCCACTTCCTGTTGGTGCCCCTGATTCAGATGTTACTTCCTGTTTGAAGGGTGTGATGGAGTGTGAGGCCTGGACGTTGAACGTGTTGACGAGAGTCTAATTATCTCCTGATTAACTTTTCTTGTAACTTTATTCATGATTCGTCTCCTCAGGCCTGGATTAATGAGGCTCGACCTTTGACCTTGACTTCATAATCACTTCATTCAACATCTTTCAAATATGCACGATTGTGGAGAATCTGTGGCGTGAAGAGTCGACCCCGAGAACACAACTGTGAGCATCGCCCGAGGACGTGGTTGTGTTGAAGATCTCAAACTTCACGTTTCTCACCAACTAGTGTGAGAACATGGACGTCAATCAGGTCAGAGATCCATCAATGTCAGAGCGTATGGATCAGCAGATGATCGATATCTCCGACGACCTATAGATGCATCACCAGCTTTAAAGAAATACTTTCAACAAACTTTATCTTCTGTCAAACTCATGGTTGCTGCACTTTAGCAGAGAAGTTCAACCTGAAGATGAAAAGAGTTTCATGAAAATACAATAAAAGTTTTAGTTTATAGTTGTAGTTTATAGTTGTAGTTTATATTTGTAGTTTATATTTTATATCTTATAGTTGTAGTTTATAGTTGTAGTTTATATTTTATATCTTATAGTTGTAGTTTATAGTTGTAGTTTATATTTTATATCTTATAGTTGTAGTTTATAGTTGTAGTTTATATTTTATATCTTATAGTTTTAGTTTATAGTTGTAGTTTATATTTTATATCTTATAGTTGTAGTTTATAGTTTATAGTTTATAGTTTATAGTTTATAGTTTTAGTTTACAGTTTATAGTTTATAGTTTATAGTTTTAGTTTACAGTATATAGTTTATAGTTTTAGTTTTAGTTTACAGTATATAGTTTATAGTTTATAGTTTTAGTTTACAGTATATAGTTTATAGTTTTAGTTTTAGTTTACAGTATATAGTTTATAGTTTATAGTTTTAGTACATGTCAGTAATGTCGTTTCCTAGATTATTTAGATTATGTTTTATTCAAACAATTTTCAACAATTTTCAACTATAATCCAACATCAAGCTGGATTCTATCCCAGCTGCTCAGGGTAAGAGCTGGAACAGGTCGGGGGTCAGAAACACTAACATTCTCTCACATTAACAGTTTATTTAGAAAGTCAATGGAGTGTTTCTGTGAAAGGAAACTGAAGTACCCGGAGTAAACCACTCCTGCTTGCTTTCCAGTGAGTCTTCGTTCAAACACAGACGTGTCGTCATTGTTTTTATTGTTCGTAAAGTTTGTTCAAATGTGACATAAATCTAACCCTCAATGTTCTTAGAATGATTTATTACAAACATTTCTTTAGTCATTCAAACCCAGTCAGGAGCCGAGGTCTCAAGCCCCTGAAACACGAGTCATGATGGAGATACAGAAACTCCTTCAGACATTAATAATCGATAGAATAGTTTCTCACCTGATCACGTGACCATCACTCGACGCTCCAGGCCAGAGCAGTCGATGCTTCTCGAGCAGTGACGTCACGAACCCTCCGTGAGACCCTCCAGCCAGAGTGACGCGGGCTCCGGGGTCAATGTCCCGGTATCGATCCGAGCCTCCGCCGCGATCGGAAATGAATCACCGAGGCTCGCGCGCGCGACCGGTGTCGTGCGCGCGCTGATGGACGTGAACTTCCTGACTCACCTGGACTCGTGCGCGCGCACCTGCCGAGCGACTTCTGTGCTTCCCAGGAGTTTGTACGGTGGTGCGTTCAAGGACCTCGTGATCCTGACGTTTTTAATTCGTGCTTTTATTTTGAAATAAAAGAGTTTGATCATAAAATGTTTAATAATCCAGTCAAATACACTTTTGTGTTTGTGTTTTATGACCAAATATTATCCGTTTATTTCTGATGATAGTTTGTATGAAACATGTTTTTATTTCTGATGATAGTTTGAATTAAACATGTATTTATTTCTGATGATAGTTTGTATGAAACATGTTTTTATTTCTGATGATATTTGTATTAAACATGTTTTTATTTCTGATGATAGTTTGTATTAAACATGTTTTTATTTCTGATGATAGTTTGTATGAAACATGTTTTTATTTCTGATGATAGTTTGTATGAAACATGTATTTATTTCTGATGATAGTTTGTATTAAACATGTTTTTATTTCTGATGATAGTTTGTATGAAACATGTTTTTATTTCTGATGATAGTTTGTATGAAACATGTTTTTATTTCTGATGATAGTTTGTATGAAACATGTTTTATTTCTGATGATAGTTTGTATGAAACATGTTTTTATTTCTGATGATAGTTTGTATGAAACATGTTTTATTTCTGATGATAGTTTGTATGAAACATGTTTTTATTTCTGATGATAGTTTGTATGAAACATGTTTTTATTTCTGATGATAGTTTGTATTAAAGATGTTTTTATTTCTGATGATAGTTTGTATGAAACATGTTTTTATTTCTGATGATAGTTTGTATTAAAGATGTTTTTATTTCTGATGATAGTTTGTATGAAACATGTTTTTATTTCTGATGATATTTGTATGAAACATGTTTTTATTTCTGATGATAGTTTGTATGAAACATGTTTTATTTCTGATGATAGTTTGTATGAAACATGTTTTTATTTCTGATGATAGTTTGTATGAAACATGTTTTATTTCTGATGATAGTTTGTATGAAACATGTTTTTATTTCTGATGATAGTTTGTATGAAACATGTTTTTATTTCTGATGATAGTTTGTATGAAACATGTTTTTATTTCTGATGATATTTGTATGAAACATGTTTTTATTTCTGATGATAGTTTGTATGAAGCATGTTTTTATTTCTGATGATAGTTTGTATTAAACATGTTTTTATTTCTGATGATAGTTTGTATGAAACATGTTTTTATTTCTGATGATAGTTTGTATGAAACATGTTTTTATTTCTGATGATAGTTTGTATTAAACATGTTTTTATTTCTGATGATAGTTTGTATGAAACATGTATTTATTTCTGATGATAGTTTGTATGAAACATGTTTTTATTTCTGATGATAGTTTGTATGAAACATGTTTTTATTTCTGATGATAGTTTGTATGAAACAATGTTTTTATTTCTGATGATAGTTTGTATGAAACATGTTTTTATTTCTGATGATAGTTTGTATGAAACATGTATTTATTTCTGATGATAGTTTGTATTAAACGTGTTTTTATTTCTGATGATAGTTTGTATTAAACATGTTTTTATTTCTGATGATAGTTTGTATGAAACATGTTTTTATTTCTGATGATAGTTTGTATTAAACATGTTTTTATTTCTGATGATAGTTTGTATGAAACATGTTTTTATTTCTGATGATAGTTTGTATGAAACATGTTTTTATTTCTGATGATAGTTTGTATTAAACATGTTTTTATTTCTGATGATAGTTTGTATGAAACATGTTTTTATTTCTGATGATAGTTTGTATGAAACATGTTTTTATTTCTGATGATAGTTTGTACAAAACATGTTTTTATTTCTGATGATAGTTTGTACGAAACATGTATTTATTTCTGATGATAGTTTGTACGAAACATGTTTTTATTTCTGATGATAGTTTGTACGAAACATGTATTTATTTCTGATGATAGTTTGTATTAAACCTGTTTTCATTTCTGATGATAGTATGTATGAAACATGTTTTTATTTCTGATGATAGTTTGTATTAAAGATGTTTTTGTTTCTGATGATAGTTTGTATTAAAGATGTTTTATTTCTGATGATAGTTTGTATTAAAGATGTTTTATTTCTGATGATAGTTTGTATGAAACATTGTTTTATTTCTGATGATAGTTTGTATGAAACATGTTTTTATTTCTGATGATAGTTTGAATTAAACATGTATTTATTTCTGATGATAGTTTGAATTAAACGTGTTTTTATTTCTGATGATAGTTTGAATTAAACATGTATTTATTTCTGATGATAGTTTGAATTAAACATGTATTTATTTCTGATGATAGTTTGAATTAAACATGTTTTTATTTCTGATGATAGTTTGAATTAAACATGTATTTATTTCTGATGATAGTTTGAATTAAACATGTATTTATTTCTGATGATTGTTTGAATTAAACATGTATTTATTTCTGATGATAGTTTGAATTAAACATGTATTTATTTGTGATGATAGTTTGAATTAAACATGTATTTATTTCTGATGATAGTTTGAATTAAACATGTATTTATTTCTGATGATAGTTTGAATTAAACATGTTTTCAAGCGTCTTTGTTTGTCAACATCGTTTGTTTTTGTCTCTAAACGCCGCCGTCGTTCGCTGATCACCGGATCGATACTGAACTCTGATCCCGTCGATCGATGTTTTCTGGAGAATCGATGACTTAAGAACAAAATCCTCCTCGCGCTGAAGCTCGTTAGGCTCGAGCCTCCTCTCGGTCACGTGTTCGTGAAATTTGGACTTTTTTTTATTCTTTAAAAGTTACTGTCGTGACACGATTAACGTGTGTGTGTCTGCGCGCGTGTGTGTGTAAGCGTGTGTATATATATATGTGTGCGTGCGCTTCTGTTAAACACGTATAATGTGTGTGTGTGTGTGTGTAAACGTGTGTATATATATATGTGTGCGTGCGCGTCTGTTAAACACGTATAATGTGTGTGTGTGTAAACGTGTGTGAAATTATATATATGTGTGCGTGCGCGTCTGTTTAACACGAATAATGTGTGTGTGTGTAAACGTGTGTGAAATTATATATATGTGTGCGTGCGCGTCTGTTAAACACGTATAATGTGTGTGTGCGTATTTACGTGTAAATTTGTGTGTGTGCGTACGCATGTGCACATACATGATAATGTGTGTGTGTACATGTGTATGCGTGTGTGTGTATACATGTATAATGTGTGTGTACATGTGGGAACGTCTGTGTATTCATGTGTACGTGTGTGTATATATAAGTATACGTGTGTATATATAAGTGTAAGGATGTGTGTATATAAATATAAGTGTACGTGTGTTTGTGTTATACACTTACACTTATATATACACACGTACACTTACATATACACACGTACACTTATATATACACACGTATACTTATATTTATATATACAGTATATATATAAGTATACGTGTGTATATATAAGTATACGTGTGTATATATAAGTGTACGTGTGTGTATATATAAGTGTGTGTGTGTGTGTTGTGGACTGAGACACACACACTTATATATACACACGTATACTTATATTTATATATACAGTATATATATATAAGTATACGTGTGTGTATATATAAGTATACGTGTGTATATATAAGTATACGTGTGTATATATAAGTGTACGTGTGTATATATAAGTGTGTGTGTGTGTGTTGTGGACTGAGACACACACACACACACACACTTGTTGAGCTGCTTCTCGTCTCTTAATATATTCTAAAGTATATTTACTTGAATGTTGTTATTGGTAAAAGTTAAGCAGTGTTTAGTAATGTCGCATTGATCAGGCCTGTGAGCGAGTACACGCACACACACGCACACACGCACACGCACACACACACACACACACACACACACACACACACACACACTTGTGTTGCCTTTGGCTGCTTGTTAAGTGATTCAGCTCGTGCGTGGGAGACTCTCTCACGTGACAATATTATTATAAAACACTTTATAAACCATTGAGTTGAACCGGAAGTCAGTTCTAGAAAAAGTTTAAATCAGTAGTTTGTCAAAGAAAACACGTGGTTTATCGATTTAATGATAACATAAATAGTTAAAGTCGGATTAAGAACATGTTTGTTCACAATTACATATAATAAAATATAATTATAATTATCGTGACTTTAATCCTAGTAAAATGTGGTAAATATTAAAAACATCAAGTCGGAATATTTTTTACTTGTTTTCACCGAGCGTTCTGTTTAAATATGTTTTGAATGATTTGTGCGCGCGCGTGTGTAAGCGCACACTTATATACACACACACACACACACACACACACACACACACACACACACACACACGCAAGAAAAATCAATAATCAAAAACAGTCATTTAATGAAATGTAATTCAAGCGTTAACACAAGTATTATTATTATTTTAGTTCAACGCAAACCTACAAATGATCACAAATGTTTTTTTTAATTCATTTAATGTTAAAGTCAATGGTTGTGTTTGATGTTTTCGCGGCCTTTGATTGGACGTTAAATAAAAACACAATGACTTTGAAATCCAATGTGTTTGTCAAACGTTCGCCCGCAGTGTGTTGTTGCATGAGTGTGTGTTGTTGCATTAGTGTGTGTTGTTGCATTAGTGTGTGTTGTTGCATTAGTGTGTGTTGTTGCATTAGTGTGTGTTGTTGCATTCGTGTGTGTTGTTGCATTCGTGTGTGTTGTTGCATTAGTGTGTGTTGTTGCATTAGTGTGTGTTGTTGCATTCGTGTGTGTTGTTGCATTCGTGTGTGTTGTTGCATTAGTGTGTGTTGTTGCATTCGTGTGTGTTGTTGCATTAGTGTGTGTTGTTACATTAGTGTGTGTTGTTGCATTCGTGTGTGTTGTTGCATTCGTGTGTGTTGTTGCATTAGTGTGTGTTGTTGCATTCGTGTGTGTTGTTGCATTAGTGTGTGTTGTTGCATTCGTGTGTGTTGTTGCATTAGTGTGTGTTGTTACATTAGTGTGTGTTGTTGCATTCGTGTGTGTTGTTGCATTCGTGTGTGTTGTTGCATTAGTGTGTGTTGTTGCATTCGTGTGTGTTGTTGCATTAGTGTGTGTTGTTACATTAGTGTGTGTTGTTGCATTCGTGTGTGTTGTTGCATTCGTGTGTGTTGTTGCATTAGTGTGTGTTGTTGCATTCGTGTGTGTTGTTGCATTAGTGTGTTGTTACATTAGTGTGTGTTTTTTCATTAGTGTGTGTTGTTGCATTAGTGTGTGTTGTTGCAGTAGTGTTTGTTGTTGCATTAGTGTGTGTTGTTGCATTAGTGTGTTGCCATAGATTATTATTTAGGCACATTTGCATGTGAAAGTGTCCGGCAATAGAGGGGCGCGCGCGCGCGGATCGATAGCCCCGGTGCCTTCGATCGATCCGCAGTCTCATCGATCGCGAGGATAGAATCGGTGTCACGTGTTCTCTCTTCTCTAAAATGAAATTTTCTCACAAAATGTGTGTTTCTGTCGTCGACGGCGCGCGCGGGAAATAAACAGGTGGCGGGAAAAGGCCTCGATCCCGCCGGAGAATATAAACGTTTAAATGACGTCATCATCCAATAGTTTGTGTCGAGTGACGAGTTTAAAAAAAGAGGATAAATGAAGACAATATTCCCGCCTCCTCGCGCGAGTCATAAATAGAATAAAAGGTGAAATAAATCCAGGGCGACCTCGCGCGCGCAGAAGATCCGCGAACAAATATTTGTCATGAAGGTCAGTGTTTACAGGTGTGTTTGGATTTTAACAAGCCGTCACTCAGGTGTGTTCCCATGACGTCACCGCGATCAATAACGCTACTAATCACGAGCGTGTTCGATGAAGTATCGATCAGGCCGCGGTACTGAATGTTAGATTATCGGTTGATTCAAAGTTGACTTTAATAATATATTTAATAATATCTTTAATAATAACCTTTACTTTAAATGAACGTCAAAAGAAAATTATCATTGATTTTTTTACGAAATTAGTTTTATTTTAATAATTGACGAGTCTGTCATCAGCAACATCATGTATTAATTAATAGGATTCAGAAGCAGCTCAGTCGATACAAATGATAATATAATTGTAGATTTTTACATTAAAAACATGAGCTTTTATGTTTTTAACGCATGCGCACAAGACGCGTTTGTTATATTATTGTCTTTTTGGTTAATTAAAATAAATAAATACATAAACACACACAAACACAGGACAGGTGTTATATTTTTATATAGTTTTCGCTTTAATTTATTTTTGTTTTCAAAGTCGGTCAATACTTACGCATGCGCAAGAGCCGCCCGCCACGGTTGCTGACGTCATCACATGTCAGTACGGTGAATATATTATTTTCTCATTTATTAAAAAATATATCCACATATATTATTTTATACTTTCTTGTTCTTCTTTCAGTTTATGTTTTTTTTCAAGAAAATGATTTTCAAGTCGATCTTAATTTCAGAGCCTGACGTCCTGTTAGCATCTTAGCAACATTAGCTTTGAGGAACACCAGGTGAACAAGAAGATTTATGGAGTAATTAGGTAAGTTAGTAACTAAGTAAGTAAGTGATGGTCGCTCCTGGTCTGTCCTCTGAAGTAAGTCTTTTTTATCTCTTTGACCAGAACATGTTGAAATCTATATAAACAGAAGATGCTAAAGCTAAAGCTAGCCTGACTCCTGACAGACCAACATTGATTAAAGTTGTTGATTAAATGTTTGACGACGTTTGTATTCAATGCTCGTAGATTAAAGGAAGTCATGTATGATAACAGATCTTCATTATTCATGGCTCTTCTAAAGCTACAGCTTCGGTGCTTCTTAAGTGGAGCTAACGCAGGATTTATTGGCTTAAAGAACAGTCGACCTCAGAGGATCAGACATTAAGTGTAGATCAGAAGAAACACAACTGTACGTGTGAGCAACACACTCTGGTTACACACAGTGTTTAGTTGTGCGAGAACCTCCAGCTGAGAACATCTGAGGAGGAAACATGACTTTAAATGAGGTTTTCTAAGTGTGTATTGTGTGAATGTGTGAGTGTGTTGTTGTGGCCTGTACTGTGTGAGTGTGTTGTTGTGGCCTGTACTGTGTGATTGTGTTGTTGTGGCCTGTACTGTGTGATTGTGTTGTTGTGGCCTGTACCGTGTGAGTGTGTTGTTGTGGCCTGTACTGTGTGATTGTGTTGTTGTGGCCTGTACTGTGTGAGTGTGTTGTTGTGGCCTGTACTGTGTGAGTGTGTTGTTGTGGCCTGTACTGTGTGAGTGTGTTGTTGTGGCCTGTACTGTGTGAGTGTGTTGTTGTGGCCTGTACTGTGTGAGTGTGTTGTTGTGGCCTGTACTGTGTGATTGTGTTGTTGTGGCCTGTACTGTGTGATTGTGTTGTTGTGGCCTGTACTGTGTGAGTGTGTTGTTGTGGCCTGTACTGTGTGATTGTGTTGTTGTGGCCTGTACTGTGTGATTGTGTTGTTGTGGCCTGTACTGTGTGAGTGTGTTGTTGTGGCCTGTACTGTGTGATTGTGTTGTTGTGGCCTGTACTGTGTGAGTGTGTTGTTGTGGCCTGTACCGTGTGAGTGTGTTGCTGTGGCCTGTACTGTGTGAGTGTGTTGTTGTGTCGTGTGTTCTTGTGGCATGTGTTGTGTGAGTGTTGTTGCTGCGGCGTGTGTTGTGAGTGTGTTGTTGTGGCATGTGTTGCTGCAGCGCGTGTTGTGTGAGTGTGTTGTGTGAGTGTGTTATGGCGTGTATTGTGGGAGTGTGTTGTTGTGTGAATGTGTTGTTGTGGCCTGTATTGTGTATATGTGTTGTGTGAGTGTGTTGTTGTGTGAGTGTGTTGTTGTGGCCTGTATTGTGTATATGTGTTGTGTGAGTGTGTTGCTGCGAAGTGTATAGAGTGAGTGTGTTGAATGAGTGTGTTTTTGAGGTGTGTGTTGTGTGAGTGTGTTGCTGCGACGTGTATTTTGGGTTGTTTTGGTGTGTATTGGGTGAGTGTGTTGCTGCGACGTGTATTGTGCGAGTGTGTTGTGTGAGTGTGTTGCTGTGGCGTGTCTTGTGTGTTTCTGCGGCGTGTGTTGTTGCTTACACACAGTGTTTAGTTGTGCGAGAACCTCCAGCTGAGAACATCTGAGGAGGAAACATGACTTTAAATGATGAGGTTTTGATTTAAGTGTGTATTGTGTGAATGTGTGAGTGTGTTGTTGTGTGAATGTGTTGTGGTGTGTGTTGTGTTGTTGTGGTGTGCCTTGTGTGAGTGTGTTGTGTGGTTGTGGTGTGCCTTGTGTGAGTGTGTTGTGGTGTGTGTTGTGTGGTTGTGGTGTGCCTTGTGTGAGTGTGTTGTGGTGTGTGTTGTTGTGGTGTGCCTTGTGTGAGTGTGTTGTGGTGTGTGTTGTAGCGTGTGTTGTTGTGGTGTGCCTTGCGTGTGTTGTTGTGGTGTGCCTTGTGTGAGTGTGTTGTGGTGTGTGTTGTAGCGTGTGTTGTTGTGGTGTGCCTTGCGTGAGTGTGTTGTGGTGTGCCTTGTGTTGTTGTGGTGTGCCTTGTGTGGTTGTGGTGTGCCTTGCGTGAGTGTGTTGTGGTGTGCCTTGTGTTGTTGTGGTGTGCCTTGTGTGGTTGTGGTGTGCCTTGCGTGAGTGTGTTGTGGTGTGCCTTGTGTGGTTGTGGTGTGCCTTGCGTGAGTGTGTTGTGGTGTGCCTTGTGTTGTTGTGGTGTGCCTTGTGTGGTTGTGGTGTGCCTTGTGTGAGTGTGTTGTGGTGTGTGTTGTAGCGTGTGTTGCTGCGGCGTGTCTTGTGTGAGTGCGTTGTGGTGTGTGTTGTTGTGGTGTGCCTTGTGTGAGTGTGTTGTGGTGTGTGTTGTGCCGTGTGTTGTTTTGTTGTGGTGTGCCTTGTGTGAGTGTGTTGTGGTGTGTGTTGTTTTGTTGTGGTGTGCCTTGTGTAAGTGTGTTGTGGTGTGTGTTGTAGCGTGTGTTGCTGCGGCGTGTCTTGTGTGAGTGCGTTGTGGTGTGTGTTGTTGTGGTGTGCCTTGTGTGAGTGTGTTGTGGTGTGTGTTGTGCCGTGTGTTGTTTTGTTGTGGTGTGCCTTGTGTGAGTGTGTTGTGGTGTGTGTTGTTTTGTTGTGGTGTGCCTTGTGTGAGTGTGTTGTGGTGTGTGTTGTTTTGTTGTGGTGTGCCTTGTGTGAGTGTGTTGTGGTGTGTGTTGTTTTGTTGTGGTGTGCCTTGTGTGAGTGTGTTGTGGTGTGTGTTGTTTTGTTGTGGTGTGCCTTGTGTAAGTGTGTTGTGGTGTGTGTTGTAGCGTGTGTTGCTGCGGCGTGTCTTGTGTGAGTGTGTTGTGGTGTGTGTTGTTGTGGTGTGCCTTGTGTGAGTGTGTTGTGGTGTGTTGTGGCGTGTGTTGTTTTGTTGTGGTGTGCCTTGTGTGAGTGTGTTGTGGTGTGTGTTGTTTTGTTGTGGTGTGCCTTGTGTAAGTGTGTTTTGGTGTGTGTTGTAGCGTGTGTTGCTGCGGCGTGTCTTGTGTGAGTGTGTTGTGGTGTGTGTTGTGGCGTGTGTTGTGTGTTGCTGCATGTATCTGGCGTGCGAGAGTATTTTTACAGCAACAGGGGCTCCGGGGAGAGGGACTAGAACCGTGAGCTCACATGACCCGACTGTGGTCCTGGCACTGATATCAAACACTGTTGCTGCAGCAGCTGCTTCTCTCTCTGAAGTCTTTTTAAAGCTTGTTTGGCTCTTTTTAAAGACGGCGTCAAAACTCTCGCAGCATCGTTTTGTTTCCCCGAATCGTCTTTTGTTTCTTCGTCCGCCAGCAGATGAACCTCGTGGAGCAGATCCACTGAAGAGGATTCAAGTACGACACCCCAGAACCCCCGTCCACCCACCCATCCCCGCTCACACCCTCCACACCCGATAGAGCACCCGTTGCTAAGCGACAGAGGGAGAGATGGATTGAGGAGACATCATCGATCAATTCTACAGAGGGAGGGAGAGAGAGAGGGAGGGAGACAGGAGGGGAGGGAGGGAAACAGGAGGTGAAAGAAAGAGAAGAAGAGAGAGGGAGGAGAGGAGGACAGAATGCAGAGTGATTGCACTTGTATTGAGGCTGAAGACGTCTTTGGAAACATCTGTCTTTGTTACTCGTGTCGTTCATCCTTTCATCACGTGATCTTCATCCTTTCATCACGTGATCTTCATCCTTTCATCACGTGATCTTCATCCATTCATCACGTGATCTTCATCCTTTCATCACATGATCTTCATCCTTTCATCACGTGATCTTCATCCTTTCATCACGTGATCTTCATCCTTTCATCACGTGATCTTCATCCTTTCATCACGTGATCTTCATCCTTTCATCACGTGATCTTCATCCATTCATCACATGATCTTCATCCATTCATCACATGATCTTCATCCTTTCATCACATGATCTTCATCCTTTCATCACGTGATCTTCATCCATTCATCACATGATCTTCATCCATTCATC
>NC_141819.1:1572535-1582535 GCF_982586985.1 Callionymus lyra
CACCTTCACGTGTTGTTGTCCTCACCTTGGATCACCATGGCGACCAGGCGGCGCTCCAGACGGTGTGGTGCTCACAGGCGTTGGTATCGACGAGGCCCGGGGAGGAACCTCGGCGTCATCCTTCGATTTGTTTTGATTGGTTGTTGATGGAGGGAAGTGACGGACTCTTATCTGAGCGCAGCAGAAAGCAGTAGCAAATAAGACACGCCGCACTATCTGTGCTGGCACACACAATGGGGATTAATTGATCTCCTAATACCACAGATCAATCAATTCCTACCTTCCGCCCCGGACGCTTCCACCTATCACAGCACCCGCTCGCTGATCAGCTGACCGTCTCCAGCCAATGAGGCGAAAGTCCAGTGTTGATGGACACTTGATCTGAACTCCATCTGGAAAGAGGTTATAGAGGGGGGGGGGGGGGGGGGGTTATAGAGGGGGTCACAGAGGGGGTCCGCCAGCAAGGTATTGATGGAGGCTGTAGTGAAGCCCCTCAGTCAACACTTGTCATCACTAGTCAAGGCTAGTCATCGCTAGTCAACGCTAGTCAACGCTAGTCAACACTAATCATCACTAGTCAACGCTAGTCAACACTAGTCATCACTAGACATCACTAGTCAACACTAGTCAACACTAGTAAACATTAGTCAACACTAGTCATCGCTAGTCAATGCTATTCAACGCTAGTCATCACTAGTCAACACTAGTCAACACTAGTAAACATTAGTCAACACTAGTCATCGCTAGTCAATGCTATTCAACGCTTGTCAACACTAGTCATCACTAGTCAACACTAGTCAACGCTAGTCAACACTAGTCAACACTAGTCAACATTAGTCAACACTAGTCATCGCTAGTCAACGCTAGTCAACGCTAGTCAACACTAGTCATCACTAGTCAACACTAGTCATCGCTAGTCAACGCAAGTCAACGCTAGTCAACACTAGTCAACGCTAGTCAACGCTAGTCAACACTAGTCAACACTAGTCATCACTAGTCATCACTAGTCAACACTAGTCAACACTAGTCAACACTAGTCAACAGTAGTCATCGCTAGTTAACGCTAATCAACACTTGTCAACGCTAGTCAATATTAGTCAACACTAGTCATCACTAGTCAACACTAGTCATCGCTAGTCAACGCTAGTCAACGCTAGTCAACGCTTGTCAACACTAGTCATCACTAGTCAACACTAGTCATCGCTAGTCAACGCTAGTCAAAACTAGTCAACGCTATTCAACGCTAGTCATTACTAGTCAACACTAGTCAACACTAGTCAACATTAGTCAACACTAGTCATCGCTAGTCTACGCTAGTCAACGCTAGTCAACACTAGTCAACATTAGTCAACACTAGTCATCGCTAGTCAACGCTAGTCAACGCTAGTCAACATTAGTCAACACTAGTCAAAACTAGTCCACTGAGAAATACAGAACATCTACTGAAACATGTCATCATTCAATAAAAACAATAAAAACGTGCACAAAATCATCATAAAAATGTTATAATTCAATAAAAAGATGCACAAAATCATTATAAAAATGTTATAATTCAATAAAAAGATGCACAAAATCATCATAACAATGTTATAATTCAATAAAAAGATGCACAAAATCATTATAAAAATGTAATAATTCAATAAAAAGATGCACAAAATCATTATAAAAATGTTATAATTCAATAAAAAGATGCACAAAATCATTATAAAAATGTTATAATTCAATAAAAACAATAAAAACGTGCACAAAATCATCATAAAAATGTTATAATTCAATAAAAAGATGCACAAAATCATTATAAAAATGTTATAATTCAATAAAAAGATGCACAAAATCATTATAAAAATGTTATAATTCAATAAAAACATGTACAAAATCATTATAAAAATGTTATAATTCAATAAAAAGATGCACAAAATCATTATAAAAATGTTATAATTCAATAAAAAGATGCACAAAATCATTATAAAAATGTTATAATTCAATAAAAAGATGTACAAAATCATTATAAAAATGTTATAATTCAATAAAAAGATGTACAAAATCATTATAAAAATGTTATAATTCAATAAAAAGATGCACAAAATCATTATAAAAATGTTATAATTCAATAAAAAGATGCACAAAATCATTATAAAAATGTTATAATTCAATAAAAAGATGCACAAAATCATCATAACAATGTTATAATTCAATAAAAAGATGCACAAAATCATTATAAAAATGTTATAATTCAATAAAAACAATAAAAACGTGCACAAAATCATCATAAAAATGTTATAATTCAATAAAAAGATGCACAAAATCATTATAAAAATGTTATAATTCAATAAAAAGATGCACAAAATCATTATAAAAATGTTATAATTCAATAAAAACATGTACAAAATCATTATAAAAATGTTATAATTCAATAAAAAGATGCACAAAATCATTATAAAAATGTTATAATTCAATAAAAAGATGCACAAAATCATTATAAAAATGTTATAATTCAATAAAAAGATGTACAAAATCATTATAAAAATGTTATAATTCAATAAAAAGATGTACAAAATCATTATAAAAATGTTATAATTCAATAAAAAGATGCACAAAATCATTATAAAAATGTTATAATTCAATAAAAAGATGCACAAAATCATTATAAAAATGTTATAATTCAATAAAAAGATGCACAAAATCATCATAACAATGTTATAATTCAATAAAAAGATGCACAAAATCATTATAAAAATGTTATAATTCAATAAAAAGATGCACAAAATCATTATAAAAATGTTATAATTCAATAAAAAGATGCACAAAATCATTATAAAAATGTTATAATTCAATAAAAACATGTACAAAATCATCATGAAAATGTTATAATTCAGTAAAATCATCATGAAAATGTTATAATTCAGTAAAATCATCATGAAAATGTTATAATTCAGTAAAAACATCATGAAGATGTTATAATTCAGTAAAATCATCATGAAGATGTTATAATTCAGTAAAAACATGTACAAAAACACAACTGTCACAATACCATGAATACAGGTCAATAACAACAGTAAATAAAACTGAGCCACGTTGGCCATTTTCTCCGGTGACTTTTTCTGACCACGATTCTTCTCTCTCTCTTCCTCCTTCACTTCAGATGTTTCTCTCCATCTTTTCTCATCTGCACCTCCACGGTTCTTCTCTCTCTCTTCCTCCTTCACTTCAGATGTTTCTCTCCATCTTTTCTCATCTGCACCTCCACGGTTCTTCTCTCTCTCTTCCTCCTTCACTTCAGATGTTTCTCTCCATCTTTTCTCATCTGCACCTCCACGGTTCTTCTCTCTTTCTTCCTCCTTCACTTCAGATGTTTCTCTCCATCTTTTCTCATCTGCACCTCCACGGTTCTTCTCTCTCTCTTCCTCCTTCACTTCAGATGTTTCTCTCCATCTTTTCTCATCTGCACCTCCACGGTTCTTCTCTCTTTCTTCCTCCTTCACTTCAGATGTTTCTCTCCATCTTTTCTCATCTGCACCTCCACGGTTCTTCTCTCTCTCTTCCTCCTTCACTTCAGATGTTTCTCTCCATCTTTTCTCATCTGCACCTCCACGGTTCTTCTCTCTCTCTTCCTCCTTCACTTCAGATGTTTCTCTCCATCTTTTCTCATCTGCACCTCCACGGTTCTTCTCTCTCTCTTCCTCCTTCACTTCAGATGTTTCTCTCCATCTTTTCTCATCTGCACCTCCACGGTTCTTCTCTCTCTCTTCCTCCTTCACTTCAGATGTTTCTCTCCATCTTTTCTCATCTGCACCTCCACGGTTCTTCTCTCTCTCTTCCTCCTTCACTTCAGATGTTTCTCTCCATCTTTTCTCATCTGCACCTCCACGGTTCTTCTCTCTCTCTTCCTCCTTCACTTCAGATGTTTCTCTCCATCTTTTCTCATCTGCACCTCCACGGTTCTTCTCTCTCTCTTCCTCCTTCACTTCAGATGTTTCTCTCCATCTTTTCTCATCTGCACCACCACGGTTCTTCTCTCTCTCTTCCTCCTTCACTTCAGATGTTTCTCTCCATCTTTTCTCATCTGCACCTCCACGGTTCTTCTCTCTCTCTTCCTCCTTCACTTCAGATGTTTCTCTCCATCTTTTCTCATCTGCACCTCCACGGTTCTTCTCTCTTTCTTCCTCCTTCACTTCAGATGTTTCTCTCCATCTTTTCTCATCTGCACCACCACGGTTCTTCTCTCTCTCTTCCTCCTTCACTTCAGATGTTTCTCTCCATCTTTTCTCATCTGCACCTCCACGGTTCTTCTCTCTCTCTTCCTCCTTCACTTCAGATGTTTCTCTCCATCTTTTCTCATCTGCACCTCCACGGTTCTTCTCTCTTTCTTCCTCCTTCACTTCAGATGTTTCTCTCCATCTTTTCTCATCTGCACCTCCACGGTTCTTCTCTCTCTCTTCCTCCTTCACTTCAGATGTTTCTCTCCATCTTTTCTCATCTGCACCTCCACGGTTCTTCTCTCTCTCTTCCTCCTTCACTTCAGATGTTTCTCTCCATCTTTTCTCATCTGCACCTCCACGTCTCTGTCTTTCCCACAAACTGTGTTTTCCTATAATAGCAGCTAAAAATATGCTGGTATTGATCGAGCGCGAGTGAAAACAAGTGTAAGAAGAATGACTCTGATCCTCGTGCACTAATATCTTCAGCGTCTCATTCTGCTGCTGCACACCAGACTTTCCAGGGGCTCCCTTCGAGGACCCCTGGATCTCCCTGTCCCGGGAAGAAGGGAGCAGAGAACGCTGCAGATGACATGTTGTGGGTAAATGGTGGCGTCTCTTGGCACTGGTGTGTGATGGGACTGGAGAGAGTTGATCAATAGTATTGATCGCAGCGGCCGGTGTGTCTGGGGGATTGAGAGTGAGAACGCTCGGGTGGGGGTTGAATTTTGAAAATGCTCCAGAGATGACAAATAGTCTGTTTGAGGAGACAAAGAGCACGGAGGAGACATTAGGAACGAGGGATGAGCTTCTTCTCTTTCTTGCTTTAGGAACGAGCTTCTTCTTCTCTTTCTTGCTTTAGGAACGAGGGATGAGCTTCTTCTTCTCTTTCTTGCTTTATGAACGAGGGATGAGCTTCTTCTCCTCTTTCTTGCTTTAGGAACGAGCTTCTTCTCCTCTTTCTTGCTTTAGGAACGAAGGATGAGCTTCTTCTCCTCTTTCTTGCTTTAGGAACGAGCTTCTTCTCCTCTTTCTTGCTTTAGGAATGAGCTTCTTCTCCTCTTTCTTGCTTTAGGAACGAGGGATGAGCTTCTTCTCCTCTTTCTTGCTTGAGGAACAAGCTTCTTCTCCTCTTTCTTGCTTTAGGAACGAGGGATGAGCTTCTTCTCTTTCTTGCTTTAGGAACGAGGGATGAGCTTCTTCTTCTCTTTCTTGCTTTAGGAACGAGGGATGAGCTTCTTCTTCTCTTTCTTGCTTTAGGAACAAGGGATGAGCTTCTTCTTCTTCTCTTTCTTGCTTTAGGAACGAGGGATGAGCTTCTTCTTCTCTTTCTTGCTTTCCTTGGTACGAGAGGTTGTTTTCTTGAGTCACATGACGACGTCTGCACCATGTTTAGTGAATAAAGATTCATTCATTCGTTCATTTTTCTACCACTTTATCTCTTAAATACAGATTTTCTGTTAATTATCTTTAGATTCTACGACATAAGCAGAATTTTATATGATTGATTATTGACGACAAAATAAATGAATGAATGAAGGACAGAATAAATGAATGCATGCATGAATGAACGAACTAATGAATGAATGACATTTTGAATTAATGAACAAACGGATATTGAATGAATGAAGGTCAGAATGAATGAATGCATGAATGAATGAATGAAAGAACGACAGAATGAACGAATGAATGAATGAACAACAGAATCAATAAATGAACGACAGAATGAATGAATTAATGAATGAAGGACAGAATGAATGAATGCATGCATGAATGGACGAACTAATGAATGAATAACAGATTGAATTAATGAACAAACGGATAATGAATGAATGAACGACAGCATAAATGAATGCATGATTGAATGAAAGAATGACAGAATGAACGAATGAATGAATGAACAACAGAATGAATAAATGAAAGACAGAATGAGTGATGTGAATGATTAAGATTTGAACAATAAAGGTCAGAATAAAAACGAGAGTAAACAGAGAAAACAAGTTTTCATTTTCTTCTTCATTCTTGCTCGTTTGATTTTCGAATAGTAAAAGAAACAAGTCGTTTTAATTTGACTAGTTTTATTTTTGCTCTTCAAGCGACACAAACACGACGTGGAGTGATTGTGTCGATCGAATGAAGGGATGAACAAAGACGACACGAATGATTCTGTGGCTTTTATGTTCGACAAAGTTGTGAAGTTGATGTTTGTGTGTCGTCATAGAAATGATGACGAGAAGCTTGTGTTAGATTTACTTAGACTCACAACGACACACCATTGACAACAACAACATACACAACCTTTGGCTCAACATTAACATCAACTCAATGTATTTGTGTGTGGCCACGCCCACTTCCTGTTTAATAGTTACAGGAAGTTGATCCAGACATGTGATTGGCTCTCACGCATGAGGGTCTCGTCCAATGAAGATCTTGTCAAGTGTAGAACGAGGACGTGTTTGAAAACACAAGTAACATTTGAAAACACAAGTATTAACACTAACACACTTAAATACACAATAATGACAACAATGATCATTTCAAGTCATCAAAATACAACATAATGATAACTTGTAAATAAAATATAACACTTTCACAAAAGGCAAAACATAAATGTTTCCTCATTTTAATAACAGTTTTCGTGTTTGTCTGGTGTTGTGACTGAATGTGTGTTTTTATGTTCAGGTGTCTTTAGTTTTTTCTCCTCCTTCTTTAGACTTTTACTCGTTCGCCAGCAGATCAACTTCCTGTTTACACTTGAGTAATTAAATTTATGTTGGTTGTGTCCATAAAATAATCTTTGTTGATGTTGTTGTTGATGTTGTTGTTGTTGTCGATGATGTTGTTGATGTTGTTGTTGTTGTCGATGATGTTGTTGATGTTGTTGTTGTTGTTGTTGTTGTTGATGTTGTTGTTGTCGATGATGTTGTTGATGATGTTGCTGTTGATGTTGTTGTTGTTGTTGATGTTGTTGTTGTCGATGATGTTGTTGATGATGTTGTTGTTGTTGATGTTGTTGTTGATGTTGTTGTTGTTGATGATGTTGCTGTTGTTGATGTTGTTGTTGTTGTTGATGTTGTTGTTGTCGATGATGTTGTTGATGATGTTGTTGTTGTTGATGTTGTTGTTGATGTTGTTGTTGTCGATGATGTTGTTGATGATGTTGTTGATGATGTTGTTGTTGTTGATGTTGTTGTTGATGTTGTTGTTGTCGATGATGTTGTTGATGATGTTGCTGTTGTTGATGTTGTTGATGTTGTTGTTGATGTTGTTGTTGTCGATGATGTTGTTGTTGATGTTGTTGTTGTTGATGTTGATGTTGTTGATGTTGTTGATGATGTTGTTGTTGTTGTCGATGATGTTGTTGATGATGTTGATGTTGTTGTTGATGATGTTGATGTTGTTGTTGTTGATGTTGTTGTTGTCGATGATGTTGTTGATGATGTTGATGTTGTTGTTGATGATGTTGATGTTGTTGTTGTCGATGATGTTGATGCTGTTGTTGATGATGTTGATGTTGTTGTTGTCGATGATGTTTTGATGATGTTGATGTTGTTGTTGTCGATGATGTTGATGCTGTTGTTGATGATGTTGATGTTGTTGTTGATGATGTTGATGTTGTTGTTGTCGATGATGTTGATGCTGTTGTTGATGATGTTGATGTTGTTGTTGTCGATGATGTTGATGCTGTTGTTGATGATGTTGATGTTGTTGTTGTCGATGATGTTTTGATGATGTTGATGTTGTTGTTGTCGATGATGTTGATGCTGTTGTTGATGATGTTGTTGTTGTTGTTGTTACTGTTGTTGTTGTTGTTGTTGTTGTGTGTAACTCTTTGAAAAAGACTCTCAGTTAGAAAACCTTCTTATCATTACTTGATGAGGATCAAACTTTTGACGACAGGTTTGACCCGATGAGTGTATTTTCATAGTTAGAGTCAAACAGTGCATGAAGAATCGACTCTGGTTCTGGTTCCTCTGGTTCTCCTCGAGTGTTCGGGTCCGGGTTCAGGCCGAGACCGAAGCCGCGAGCGTTTCAACACGTGTGGCCCAGACTGAGTTAGAGCTCAGCACATAAACACCCGCAGAGGAAACCAGTGTAAATAATGTATTGAATGCAAACTTGAGTCCAGAGGGAGACGTGAGCTACTGTAGAGCATCGACTGGTTAAGAAGCTTCTACCTGCACTTGCTTCACACACTGTTGTTAGGACGTGTGTGTGAGTGTGTGTGTGTGTTTTTACACACACTACTGTTGTTAGGACGTGTGTGTGAGTGTGTGTGTGTGTTTTTACACACACTACTGTTGTTAGGACGTGTGTGTGAGTGTGTGTGTGTGTGTTTTTACACACACTACTGTTGTTAGGACGTGTGTGTGAGTGTGTGTGTGTGTGTTTTTACACACACTACTGTTGTTAGGACGTGTGTGTGAGTGTGTGTGTGTGTGTTTTTACACACACTACTGTTGTTAGGACGTGTGTGTGAGTGTGTGTGTGTGTGTTTTTACACACACTACTGTAGTTAGGACGTGTGTGTGAGTGTGTTTTTTTACACACACTACTGTTGTTAGGAGGTGTGTGTGTGAGTGTGTGTGTGGTGTTTTTACACACACTACTGTTGTTAGGAGGTGTGTGTGTGAGTGTGTTTTTTTACACACACTACTGTTGTTAGGAGGTGTGTGTGTGTGTGTGTGTGGTGTTTATACACACACTACTGTTGTTAGGAGGTGTGTGTGAGTGTGTGTGTGGTGTTTTTACACACACTACTGTTGTTAGGACGTGTGTGTGTGAGTGTGTGTGTGGTGTTTTTACACACACTACTGTTGTTTGGACGTGTGTGTGTGAGTGTGTGTGTGTGGTGTTTTTATACACACTACTGTTGTTAGGAGGTGTGTGTGAGTGTGTGTGTGGTGTTTTTACACACACTACTGTTGTTAGGACGTGTGTGTGTGAGTGTGTGTGTGGTGTTTTTATACACACTACTGTTGTTAGGACGAGTGTGTGTGTGGTGTTTTTACACACACTACTGTTGTTAGGACGTGTGTGTGTGAGTGTGTATGTGTCTGGTGTTTTTTACACACACTACTGTTGTTAGGATGTGTGTGTGTGTGAGTGTGTATGTGTCTGGTGTTTTTTACACACACTACTGTTGTTAGGATGTGTGTGTGAGTGTGTGTGTGGTGTTTTTATACACACTACTGTTTGTTAGGACGTGTGTGTGTGAGTGTGTATGTGTCTGGTGTTTTTACACACACTACTGTTGTAAGGACGTGTGTGTGTGAGGTGTTTTTTTTACACACACTACTGTTGTTAGGACGTGTGTGTGTGTATGTGTGTGTAGTGTTTTTTACACACACTACTGTTGTTAGGATGTGTGTGTGTGAGTGTGTATGTGTGTGTGTTGTTTTTTACACACACTACTGTTGTTAAGACGTGTGTGTGTGAGTGTGTGGTGTTTTTTACACACACTACTGTTGTTAAGACGTGTGTGGTGTTTTTTACACACACTACTGTTGTTAAGACGTGTGTGTTTTTTTTACATATACTACTGTTGGTTAGGACGTGTGTGTGTGTGTGGTGTTTTTTCTACACACAGTACTGTTGCTAGGATGTGTGTTTGGTGTTTTTTACACACACTACTGTTGTTAGGATGTGTGTGTGTGAGTGTGTATGTGTGTGTGTTGTTTTTTACACACACTACTGTTGTTAAGACGTGTGTGTGTGAGTGTGTGGTGTTTTTTACACACACTACTGTTGTTAAGACGTGTGTGGTGTTTTTTACACACACTACTGTTGTTAAGACGTGTGTT